>NW_025423264.1:483302-699894 GCF_020497125.1 Mauremys mutica | reverse complement strand
AGGCTGGGGCAAAACAATTTCAGGGGCCCCTTCCATAAAAAAAAGTTGCAATACTATAGAATCCTGTATTCTCCTGGGGGCCCTGCAGGGCCTGGGGCAAATTGCCCCACCTGCCCCCCTCTGGGCGGCCCTGCCCTCAGCCTGTCCTCGTAAGTCCCCTGCCCCCTGATCATTTTTGTTGCCCTCCCCTAGACTCTCTCCAATTTGTTTCTGTAGTCGGGGGGGGGTAGGGGGGGGAACTGGACGCAATGCTCCAGATGTGGCCTCACCAGTGCCGACTAGAGGGGAATAATCACTTCCCTCGATCTGCTGGCAACGCTCCTACTAATCCAGCCCAATATGACCAGTTACCCATATTGAATGCAGACACAGCAATATCTGATACATTGGTTCCTGTCCATTCAGGAGGTTATTTCCTACCTATTCATAAATAATGAAGCTGCTCTAAGCGGAGGGGAGAGAGCTGTCCCATCCGTGTAGTTAACCCATCTCCCCGAGAGGTGGTAGCTATGTCAGTGGGGGAAGCTATGTTGGTGGGTGTGCAAGCTGTGGTGTCTACATGTGTATATAAAGTTTAATCAAACCCCATTTTTTAAACCCCTGTGGTCTGGGAATAGAAAAGGAGCTCTCTGAGGCAGAGCCCGTCCTTCAAAATCCTTAAGATCATGGACTTCCATATGCAAATGTCAGGGGGTATAGCTCAGTGGTAGAGTGTTTGACTGCAGATCAAGTGGTCCTTGGTTCAAATCCAAGTGCTCCCTTACAAGCCTGTTTCTTTAATAAAAATAATTTAATTTCCAGTATGCTCAGGAGCTCCACTAAATAGGGATCCCTGAAATGAATGGACACACTCAATGTTTTCCTGTGCAAATGCATAAAAACCTAGCAAACATGTCCCCCCGCTGAAATCAGTTCCAATCCTCTAAGGGCTTGGCTACGCTTGAGAGTTGCAGCGCTGGTGGAGGCTTTCCAGCGCTGCAACTTAGTAACTGTCCACACCTGCAAGGCACATCCAGTTCTGCAACCCCCTGGCTGCAGCACTGGCTGTACACTAGGGGCTTGGCTACACTTACAAATTTGCAGCGCTGCAGCAGGGTGTGAAAACACACCCTCTCCAGCGCTGCAAATTGCGGCGCTGCAAAGCGCCAGTGTGGTCAAAGCCCCAGCGCTGGGAGCGCGGCTCCCAGCTCTGTCCGTTATTCCCCACAGGGAGGTGGAGTACGGACAGCACTGGGAGAGTTTTCTCCCAGCGCTGGCGCTTTGACTACACTTAGCGCTTCAAAGCGCTGCTGCGGCAGTGCTGCCGCGGCAGCGCTTTGAAGTGCAAGTGTAGCCAAAGCCTTGGGGTGTAGCGAGTGCAGCACTGGTGATGCAGTGCTGCTCGTCAGGTGTGGCCACACACCAGCGCTGTTATTGGCCTCCAGGGTATTAGGAGATATCCCAGAATTCCTGTTCAGCCACTCTGCTCATCAGTTTGCACTCTACTGCCCTGGCCTCACGTGACCCGCCCTTTAAATGCCCCGGGAATTTTAAAAATCCCCTTCCTGTTTGCTCAGCCAGGTGTGGAGTGCAATCAGTGAATCTTTCCAGGTGACCGTGCCTCCACGCGGCAAACAAGCCCCAGCATGGGGCAATGGCGAGTTGCTGGACCTCATTAGTGTTTGGGGGGAGGAAGCTGTGCAGTCCCAGTTGCGCTCCAGCCGTAGGAATTACGATACCTTTGGGCAGGTATCAAAGGCCATCCTGGAAAGTGGCCATGACTGGGATGCGCTGCAGTGCAGGGTTAAAGTAAAGGAGCTGCAGAGTGCCTATTACAAAGCCCGCGAGGGAAACCGCTGCTCCGGTGCTGCCCCCACGACCTGCCGTTTTTACAGGGAGATGGATGCGATACTTCGGGGTGACCCCACTGCCAATCCGACAACCACGATGGACACTTCTGAGCGGGATGGGGGACAGGAGGAGGAGGGGGGGAGGAAACCGAGAGTGAGGGTTTCTCCTTTCACTTCTGCTGGGGAGTGCCGGGGTCCCAGGGGCGTTTCTAGCAGAGCATTCGGAACTGAACTGGGGGAACCAGCTTCTCATTACAGGACGCTCACGTTCAGACCACATCTTTATTTACAGTTTTTTATAATACGATATCATCCTTCAATCCTAGTGTCACCATCGATAGCATGGCATGTTCAGCCTGGTGGGATACCCAGGGGAAAACTAACCAGCTCTTCAAATCCAAGAGAGTGGAGATAAATCACCTCTCAGAGTCAATGTGGGGTAATCAATAGGCAGACAGTGGGCCAAATCGCTCTTGAATGGACCCCAAAATATTTTTATTATTGTTATTTTTTATTATTATTTACACTGCAGTCTGGACCTTGAGTAGACCCTGAGCAAAAATTTTGGCTCTTTACAAAAAATAACGGATTACCCCTAAGAACGGGGTTGTGTTACATTCCTTATGTCCTCACTCCATCTTGTGGCCATTTCCTTTCCCTCCTTTCAGTGAAAGGCTTTGGGATTGTGTGTAGAAACTTTATTTCCTCGGGAGAGACCCCGGAGCGGGGGCTGCCTGCATGTACCAAGCACCCACTAGATTAGAAGGTGACAGACCAACACTCATAAGACGAGGCAGCCGTCCCTGTCAAAAAAATCATCTCCCTTCTTCACTTGAGTGACAGCCTGAATGGTTCCTTCTCTGGGCAGAGCCCCAAGGATTGGCACCATCCGCAACAAAGCCATGTGTCCGTAGCAGGAACCAACCCAAAATGTGCTTTCAAAGGAGCTGTCTCCTTCCTTCTGGGGTAAAATCTGCCATTATGGTCATTGATTTTAATTTCCCTTCTCTGAGGGCAGAGATGGGGTTGGAGCTACCTCAGGCTGGGATGTAGAGTCCATGTCCCCGTCTGTCAGTCACTCTGGGGACCTGCCTTTGCTCCCAGCTGACAGGCTGCCTCCAGCTTCTCCGGTCAGCTCCTTAGTGTGGGGTGGGGTGGGTGAGTCACTTGACAAGCATAAGTGGCACATAAGAGAGCTACTCTCACCAGCTGCATTGGTGGTATAGTGGTGAGCATAGCTGCTTTCCAAGCCATTGACCTGCGTTCGATTCCCAGCCAATGCAGGGATGTGATGTTTTCCCCCCTGGGAATTGGTTTAATTTCACTCACAATGTATCACTTTAGCAATGGAATGAGAGAATCAATGTCCCAAATCCCAGCAGGTCATTAAACACCCAGTGGAGGAAGAAAGGGGCAGGACTATACAGTGAGCTGTTGGGGAGTCATCCTGGTATTACAATGTCTTATTGATTTTTAATTTTTTTCCCTTTACTTCCCTTTTAGACTCAGAGCCTTTAAGGTCAGAAGGGACCAGTGTGATCATCTAGTCCGACCTGCTGCACCTTGCAGGCTAAAACACCCCACCCACCCACTCCTGTAATAGACCCGGGAGGGGATCCTGGCTGCGGGCAGAGGCTGCCCTGCTGCAGCAGGAGGCGGCAGCATCAAGCTTCTGCCCCCACAGAAGAGAGCAGGGGGCGGAGAAGAGCAGGCTGGGCACCCTCTGGACCGTGGGCCCAGCGCCATAGCACCACTTGCGCCATGGTAAATCCAGTACTGGTTGGAGGGGAGGCAGCTCTGTGCACTGCCCCTAACCCAGGCAGCACATGGAGGCCCTCTGCTCCCCTCCCCCCATGGGTGTGCAGAGTTGTGCCAGCAGCACTGATGTGACTCCATGTCCACTCTGCCTCCATCCGTCCATGCCGCTCCCAGAAATGGCCGGCATGTCCCAGCATCCCCTGGGGTGGGGGAGAGGTGTCTCCATGCACTGCCCCTGCCCCATGTACCAACTCCGCGGCTCCCATTGGCCAGGAACTGCAGCCAATGGGAGCTCTGGGGGCAGCGCCTGCAGGCAGCGGCACACAGAGACCCCTTGGCCCTGCTCACCTAGGAGCTGCTGCCAGAGGGTTGTGTGTACCGGTCACTTTGGGAGCTGCAGTGCCTGGGGTAAGCGCCACCCCTCCTGCACCTCAACCCCCTCCCCCAGCACAGAGCCAGCACCGCGCACCTAAATTTCCTCCCAGAGCTTTGCTTGTCTTCCTTTCACCTAGAACCGTCCTTCTTCTCCTGGGCTGCAAGTAGCCATCCCTGGGAAGCCAAGAGGCAGGCACAGGATTCTACCTCCCAGCAGCCAATTGCACCTCCCCAGGCTTTGCAGAACGACTGGTGGTGCTCTACTAACCCCACTTAGCCGCACTGAGGCGCTGAGCTTCTGCCCTGCCTTCCTCAGCTCAACTTTCCTCTTTTGCCCCATTCCCGCCTCACTCCCTCCATTGGCAAGTCACACAGAGGAGGCAGCAGGAAGAGCCGGCCTCCATAGGCCAACCTCCCAGGGCAGAGGAGACCAAACCACAAGGCTTCAAAAGGTGACTGGCCAAGGTCCTCTAGCTTTCCCCTGTTGATGCCAAGGCTTTTTCCCAGCTCATTTCACCACCCTCTATCCTGCAGGGGTTGGGGTTATCACAGGTGTTACCCAAAATTGGGCCAGCTAGTCAGCGTAGGGAGAACTAATGACCCAACAGAGTTTGGCAGAAAGCAGCACATTTATTATACTGACAGCTAAGCTCAAAAGAAGAAGCTTTGGGGGGGGGGGGTCACACTCACACTTGCATACTCACGCTCCCAGGACAGGCACAGCACTGGAGATGTCTGGATTCTGCAAGGTAAGTGTCCCACAGCACAGCTATGGACGGTGCGATGAAGGTAAGTCTCCCTGAGGCACAATGAAATACAACGCAGAGAACCACTGGCCAGGCGGTCCGGGCAAAGGGCATTCACTGGAGGTACAAGCTTGTGAGTGCTCTCCTGAGCACAGGGCCCCTTCCCCTTTTAAGGGCCTGCACCTCATGCCCTGCGACTAGAGATGACTTGGCTGCATCTGGTTGGTCACACTCCACCTTGGGCAGTGTCCATGCTCTGGGTGTGTGATCGCTGCCTAATTAGAGTCCCAGACACCTTGTCTACCTGGGAGCTCTTCTGCTCTTCAACCAGCCCATTCATCCCACCAGCATTCCAGGGGGGCGCAGGAGGGGATAACCACTTCACAGGCATTCAGAGAGGGAGAGGAGACAAAAGTGGGAGCGGGGGAAGTATAACAGACCTTTTGAGCATAGAAATCACTGCTGCTCCTACAACAGCAGGGACAGGCCAGTAGGAGCTGGGAAAAGTAAGCCATTGTGTTTCTGCCTGGTTTCGAACCAGGGACCTTTTGTGTGTTAGGCAAACGTGATAACCACTACACTACAGAAACTCTGCCACAGGACTGTGCCCCTCCCTTCATAAGACCATAAGAATGGCCATACTGGGTCAGACCAAAGGTCCATCCAACCCCACATCCTATCTGCCAACAGTGGCCAATGCCAGGTGCCCCAGAGGGACTGAACCTAACAGATAATGCTCAAGTGATCTCTCTCCTGCCGTCCATCTCCACCCTCTGACAAACAGAGGTTAGGGACACCATTCCTTACCCAGCCTGCCTAATAGCCATTCATGGACTTAACCACCATTAATTTATCTGCAAAAAGAAAGAGGAGTACTTGTGGCACCTTAGAAACTAACAAATTTATTTGAGCATAAGCTTTCGTGGGCTAAAATCCACTTTATCGAATGCATGCAGTGGAAAATACAGTAGGAAGATATATAGATATACACAGAGAACATGAAAAAATGGGTGTTGCCATACACACTATAACGAGAGTGAGCAGTTAAGGTGAGTTATTATCAGCAGGAGAAAAAAACCTTTTGCAGGCATAATCGGGATGGCCCATTTCCAACAGTTGACAGGAAGGTGTGAGTAACAGTAGGGGGACAAATAAACATGGGGAAATAGCTTTAATTGTGTAATGACCCATCCACTCCCAGTCTTTATTCAAGCCTAATTTAATGGTGTCCAGTTTGCAAAATAATTCCAATTCAGCAGTCTCTCTTCCCCAGGAGCGGAGCGGCCCCTCCATCCCCGCTGGCGGGGAAGGAGCTCCCGGCCGGGCCAGGAGGTGGAGGTGCCCAGCCTTCTGGAAGAGGAAACCTGCTCCCGGTGCAGGCGCCGAGGTGGGAGAGGCACCGGCCAGGCCAAAATGGAGCTGGGCCAGGATGCGGCTGGGCAGGCAGGACCCAGCCCAGGAGCAGAACCGGGTAGGGTGGCTCCGGGGCTTGTGTGGGCAGCAGCGGCCCCAGGAGTCCAGCCCCGATTTCCAGCAGGAGGCATCGCCCTGCCCAGTCAGTGGGGACCTTCCAGCCTTCCCAGGGCAGGAGGTGGAGGATCCCTCTCCCATCCCCAGAAGCTCGGCCCGCTCCCCATGGGACAGCAGCAGCGCCTGGGACTCAGACAGCAGCGAGGCCGACAGACGCTTCTGCTTTGTTCCAGGTGAGGAGCCAGGCTCGGCTCGGAGGGGCGAGGAGGGGGCTGTGAACACCCCAGGCCCAGGCCCTCGAGCAGTGCTATGGGGGCAGGTCCCCAGCTCAGGTGTCTGGCCTGAGCCACTGAACCCCACTGACACTAGATGCTGCCACTTTAATCCTTGGTGCTCCATTGGGCGGGGGGTGGGAGGCACCCCCCAGGGAGTCCAGGACAGTGGAGGGGGGGTCTCTTTGCTATGGACTCCTGAAGGAGTTGGGGGCTGACGACACTGAGGCTACTTGGAATCAAATACATTTGAGATACAAGTACATTGCCCATATTCATAACTTCAACTACAAAAATGGTGCACACATACAGCCAGCATCATTATAACCAGCAAATCACAACCTTGTCCTAGACACCTCACACGCCAACCTTTGCACAATATTTGCTGCACATATATAACAGTGGTGACAGCAATGATCTCTGCGGTCCCAGTTCATATTAATAACGTCACAGCAGGCTATAGAGAAGTGGGAGGGAGGCGTCTTCCAGCCGGCGTGTCTCATCCGTTTCTCCCTTGCCACTTGGGCCGAGGAGGGAAGGGAGCGAAACGTGCCCGGCTGAAGGTTTTGAGCTCGGCCTTGAAGATTAAGCCCGACCCCCCGGCATGGCTAGGTCGGGGTTGTCCTGGGCTCTGTGGGGGGAGGGCTCAGCTGGGAGAAGGGGCAGACGAGGGGATTTTGTCTCTGATAGATAAGGGATTTGTCAGTGGGAAGCTGTAGGTCACAGGCTGGGGGTGACAGTGGGGTTTGAACTGGGGCAGCAGCAGCAGCAGGGGAGCAACGTGTGTGTGTGTATGGGGGGGGTCACTTGGTAAAAATGAACCTGCCAAGCCGCTCCTTCTGCTGGAGCAAAAGCCTCTCATTTATCTCCTCAACTCCCCTCCATGAAAATCTCCACCCCTCCCCCGGCGCTGAGAGACCCCCTCACGCCCATGGAGATTTGTAATTGTTCTAACTCTTCCTTGGCCTTGTCCAAATAGTTTTTCCAGAAAAATGATCAAGGACATTTCAAATGAGAAAAAAACCAAACCAGAGAAACCCCCACCACACCCAGTTTGGGTCTGAATTTTTCTACTGAAATTTGGAGACAATAAAACTCATCCCTCTGTTGGCCAGAAACCAAAGCCAGACCTCCCCCGCCGTAGCTGTGACTTCTGCGACCGAACCACCAATGCGCTGACTCCTCTTGTGAGACATTTCTCTGCACAATACTGCTGCTAATCCAGTTACTGACTCCAGAAAACATTTTCCTTAGCCTGGTTCCGTGTGTCACTGGTTTCTCTAGCAAAGATCAGTCCCTGACCCTGTGGCCCAGACATCCTCATTCACATCAAGCTTCCAGTTCAGAATAATTTCCCCTTCCCGCTCTGTGGGAGGGGAGACTTTTAAACGCGCTCTCTGTGCGACTGCACATGGCTAAGCAAAGAGAACAAACCCCCAATCCCCCCTGTGCTTTGGGAGCCAGGTTTGCGATGGGAATTCTGTAGTTCAGATGACTTCACACCTGGGCATTGGGATTCTTTACCAGTTTCTCTGGCATTGGGAAAGTTTTGCACTCGCAGCTGTGATGGCCGAGTGGTTAAGGCATTGGAGTTGAAATCTAATAGGGTTCCCCTGCGCAGGTTCAAATCCTAATCACAGCGAAGCCTGTGTTTTAGCCAGTCTCTCACCTGGGCAATACCTCTGTACAACCCCCTGAGACACTCTCAATTCTCTCCCCACCCCAAGTAAATCCTGTTCTGCTCCTTTCATAGAGATCCCTTGGACACCACCTCACACTGTATCCCTGAGGGGTCAGGCAAACTCTCAGCACTTGTATCCTCTGCCACTCACCTGGAGCCCCATAGATCAGCCATAGCCCTGGTTCTGCGCCTCTCTCTAGAGTATAAAAGGAGCCAAGTCAGTGACTCCATGGGAGCTATGGGGCTGCAGAACCAACAGAGAAAAAATAGGTGCTCAGCGCCCACTGGCAGCCAGCTCCCCCACCACCCCCCCACCCCACTACAGGCCTTGCTGACAAGCTCCTCCTCTTCCCCTTCAGCACCTCCCACCTGCCAGTGATCAGCTGTTCAGTGGGGTGCAGGAGGCACTGGGTGGGGAGGGGGAGGAGCAGAGACAGGAAGAGGTGGGGGAGGGAGAGGAATGGGCAGGAAGGTGCAGGGTGGGAAGAGATGGGACAGGGGTGGGGGCTTGGGGGAAAGGGTGGAGTGGGGGCAGGGCCTGGGCAGGAAAGGGGGGATTTGTCCCAGACCCTGGATCCCTCTAGGGCCGGTCCTGAAGGGAAGCACCGACTATCACAGTGACAATAAAACTGACCAGCCTTGCGGGGGAGGCTGAGGGAGATCCGCACTCACCAGCTCTCTTCTCTCCCCCACGGTGAGCCAGACACTGCTCTCTCCTGGCTCTCACTCTAGCAGCTGGACGCCAAGGAGCCATTTCCCCACAGGAAGTGCATTGAGTGCCCCTGTGGTGCTGGGGGGCTGGCGCTGCTGCTGCCTGTGGGGCTGGCAGGGGGGCTGATGTTTGCACAGACTCTCAGCTGCCAGGCCGGAGGGGGCACTTGGGACCTTACCTGACTGGCTCAGTGAATACGGGGGGTTGACAGAGCAATACAGACGCTCTCCAGAGCACGGAGCAGCATCCGCCCATGCAGCCAGGCAATGAGCATTTCCCACAGCCTGGAGCCGAGGGGGAGGTGGCAGCTGCTGTTCCAGCTGCTCGGGGACAGGCCCTGTCAGCCAACAGCCACTTCTTACTCCCCACAGCTAAGGGCGCCGGGTTCCTCCGGTGGGGGTGTGGAGCAGCCGTTCGTTTTCCTGTTCGCACTCCTCTGCGGTATGAAAATCGGGGAGGGGAGGCAGAAGCCCCACTTCCCTCCCGAAATGACGCCCAGTGGGGGAAGCCAGGACAGCAGGGTGGGGGGGGCGGCAAGTGGTGGCCAGACTCTCACCGGCAGGGTCTAGTCTAGCTCAGGGTCCAGGTCAACTTCCTCCCCGTGCCACTGGCCCCCAGTCCCCTTCCACCACCAGGTCAACCCAGGCACTAGGGCAGGAACGGGGTGAGGCAACAAGTCAAGCTGAGCAAGGCAGGCAAAAGCGAGTCTTGTCTTCATGGGCTGTTCACAATGACGTCCTTTTTGTGTGCAACTGCTGCAAAAACATCCCAGACAGAGAAGCAACAGGCCAAAATACTCCTACATAGCTCCTGAAGTAGCTCAGTAGGGAGAGCATCAGACTGAAGACCTAAAGGTCTCTGTTTCAATCCCAGGCTTTGGCAGGTCCTTTCATCTCTCTTTGTGCAGTGGTGGCTTGTTCTCTGGGAGCACAGTGGTGTCTGCACCCAAGATGAGCAGGGCTGCCCTAGAGGATTTAGGGGTCTGAAACAAAGCAATTTTGGGGGCCCCTTCTATTAAAAAAAAAGTTGCAATACTGTAGTCTCATGGGGCCCCTGTGCGGCCTGGGGCAAATTGCCCTGCTTGCCTCCCCTCTGGGTGGCACTGACGGTGAGTCTCTGATCTTGGGCTCTGCAGTAGGAAAACATAGAATGGGCTTCTGCCCCTAGTTGGCCCACCTGACCTTTACCAAGGAGAGATGGGAGCTGCCTTTCCCAACATGGCAGGAAGAGAGCAAGGCAGGGTGACCCTCAGGAATGGTGCCAGAGGGCTGCTGGGCAGTGAGAGGCAGAGATTGGGGGCGAAAACTCCTCTGTGCAGCTGAGCAAGGGCAGTACCAGGGAAGGGGCATCTGTAAAAGTGGCTGTGTGGAAGGTGGAAGGGATTTGGGGGCCCAAGAGGAGGCGCTTGATGTTCAGTGCCTTGGAGCAGCTGGACTTGGCCATGGTGAGTGTTCAGGAAATGCACATTCATGACTTTAGGATAGATCAATGGGCAGAGGGTGATTGGAGGAAGGGTCTCCTGGCCAGAGAAGAATGATGGGGCTGGAGTCTTGTTCTTCACATTGGCGGTGCGAGTACAGAAGGGGCTGGAGCTCCGACCAGGGAGGGCATTACTGGTGGGCTTTGTGCTCTGTGGCACTGGTTACTGCTATATTAGTGTGTATGGTCCCCAGTTAAGGCATGAGAGGAAAGATCAAAGGTTCCCTTCCTCTGGACTGCATGATGTTTGTTGTTGGGGGTGGGGGGTTTAATTGTGTCAGCCGGCCTGAGCACCGCTGGTCCCGTTTTCCCAACTGTCAGAGGAAACATTTTTACAATGAGCACTACCTGGCGCAGGTCTGTAGTGAGGTCAGCTTAGAGGAGCTCACTCCAGCCACAGAGGGGGTTCACCTTTCTGCGGGGACAGACCAGGACTCGCATTGACCGGATTTATACTTAGCTTTTGTGTCTTTAGCATGTTGCTTCTCAGATTCTTTCTTGGCCTGACTTGTTACACTTTGCCACTTAACAGGCCAGAGTTTGTGCACCTTCCTATTATCCTCACTGGGATCTGATTTCCAAATTTTGAGGAATGACTTTTTGCCTCTAACAGCCTCCATTACTCTGCCATGTACCTAGAGTGGCTTTCTGCTGGTCGTCCTGTTGTCGTTTCTGATTTAGGGCAAACGTTTCCGCTGAGCCTCTAATTGCAGCGGTTTTAAACGGTCTGCATGCTGCTTGCAGGCACCTAACAGTTGTGACAGCAGCTCCTTTTAATTCCCATCTAACCATCTGTACTTATGCCGATAGGTCGACTTTAGGTCTTTAAATTTGAGCGGTAGCTGAGAAGATGGTAAATCGGGCAGAAACCCATTCGACAAATCTCTTCATTTCCTTGTTATTTCCTGACTTCTTCATTCATCCCCTTTTCCTTATTTCCTGGCTGAGGCGGTGGCCTGCCAGGGAGCTTCCTGGCACCTCTGGCTGCCTGGGCTGAAGGCAAGAGGCAGGCCTGGGCGTGGCGAGGGCCTCCTGTCCTGGCCTGAGGCCGCACTGCTTCCTCATCCCCTTTTCCCATCCACACCGGCAGGCGGCTGCTGCAGGAGAACACGAGGGAGGCTCTCGGGACGCCAGGCAGCGCTGTGTGTGTGGCTGTCAGGGGAAAAGCCTTCTTCTCTAAAGATGGCTGGCAGAAAGGTGGGGCTCAGCTCTGTCAGCGACCTCCCCAGTAGCCTCGCTGCCAGGGGGTGCAGACATTTCTGTAAGGTGCAGAAAGAGGGTATTTGGCTTCCAAGTTAATATGAGAAATATGCATTTAGCAGATGGAATTTCCATTCTTTCACAGGGCCCCAGTGGCCTAATGGACAAGGCAATGGCTTTCTAAGTCAGAGATTGTGGGTTCAAGTCCCATCTGGGGTGAAAAACTGCCTTTTTCCTGTATACTGCAAGGAAACCTTGGCCTTATTTTCACCAAGGAAGCTGGGAGATGTTTGAACACAAAATACTGGATCTTAGGAAAAATCCCCCAGAAATGGCATCTTGACAAATGCTTTCTAAACCCATCAGTAGCAAACAGTTAATACTAGTGTTTGTCTGAGACTAGAGAGAAGGGGAGTGTTTACTCCAACACCTCAGTGAGTGAAACAGAGGGAAAGAGCAAGGCTGTTCTGAAAGAGAATGGATCTGTCTGGAGACAAAGCAGCCCCTGAGAATGAGCAACGGTGTGAGAAGAAGAGGTTCAAATGTGTGTTAGATGTTAGTTAGTGTTAGAGATCCCTTCACCCTCCCATTACCAGGTCCTTCTTGCATACACACAGAGCAGCAATACCCAAAGTCCGAAGGTACAAACAATGAGATGTTTATTGGGTTGAACTTCCAGCAAGCAATGATTCCAGTTTCCTTCCTCGGTGTCCCCATCCCAGCCCTGCTGCCACAGAGCCTTGCCTGTGTCCCTGTTCCCATTCTCCCCCTTAGCAAGACATAGGACATATGGTGACACATTTCCTGATCGGGCCAGGCATCAAGGTGGAAGGTGCTGATATTCCATTTGTCCCACTGCCCCTTGCGTAGTGCAGTGCCCTGCACCTTCTCTCGTACGGGCCTGCCACACCTGTTCCAATTAGTGTTTCAGACTTCCCACTATAGTGGGCCCGGGAAGGTTGGGTCCAGGTTGTCTAGTACACAGGGGAGGGGCTTACTCCATTACTTCTAGGTTATTTCCATAGGCTACGTATCACAAGTATACTTAGCAATCATAGGCGGCAGGTTTGTATAATTTTTGGTGGGGCCCAAAATGGTGGTGCCCCCCGCTCCCGCCCTGTAAGCCGATATAAAATGAAGCTACAACGCGTCAGTGCCACAAGATTACAAGGGTCAATTAAAAGTGGAAAGTCAGAAGCAGCACTTGCCTACTTCAATATACAGTATTATATTTTGTTGCACCTGTTGTGATGAAGTGGGAATGTTCTTAATATTTTCTCTGAATACTGTGTGGGTGCCTCAGTTTCCCCTGCAAGATGCCAACTGAAGGTGTTGGGGACAAAGAGATCAGGTGGCCTCCTTGTCCGGAAGAGACACAGAGGCCAGAGGAGGGAGTGTCATTTTGGAGCTGGCTGGGGAAATGGGGAGAGACCCAGAACTTGGTTCTGGGCTCCCCACCCCCCAAGATGGACCTGACAGAGGGGTTCTGTTTTCTGTACCAACAAGCTCTGTTTAAACTCTGTTCCCATCATCTAATAAACCTTCTGTTTTACTGTCTGGCTGAGAGTCACATCTGACTGCAGAGTTGGGGTGCAGGGACCTCTGGTTGCCCCAGGACCTGCCTGGGCAGACTCACTGCGGAAAGCGCACGGTGTGGAAGGGCTGAATGCTCTGAGGTCAGACCCAGGAAGGTGTAAGCTTCTTGCCCTGGAGACAGTACGCTCCAAGAGAGGAGGCTCCCCCAGAGTCCTGACTGGCTTTGTATGGAGTTGTTCGAAAGCATCCCAGCATCCCCTTCCACCCCATGCACTTCCCAGAAGTCCACACAGGCACTGACACTCCCTCCTCTGGCCTTTGTCTCTTTTCCAGGCATTAGGAGGCCACCTGATCTCTTTGTTCTCCAACACCTTCAGTTGGCACCTTGCAGGAGAGTGGCCCAGGCCATCAGTTACCAGGAGTCAGGGTTGCAGCCATTCTCTGTGCAGACAGCTCACACTGTCCCTCTAGGGCTCTGCAACAATCACACCCCCTTATTCCACCATCTAGATCCTTGAGAAATGCACAGGGGAAACTGAGGCACCCACACAGTATTCAGAGAAGAACATTCCCACTTTGTAACACCTGTATACGACTAGTTATATACTTTAAAGGGGTGTAAAATAGTCAAGTATCATGTTAAACAAAATGATACTCTAAACTGACCACCAAATTTAAGTTGCATGTTTTTCCCCTAAGGTGAGGGCTCTGGGGTTGGGCTGTGGATGAGGGGTTCACAGTGCAGGAGGGTGCTCAGGGCTGGGGTGCTGGGGGTGCAGGGACTGGGGTGGGGCAGGGCTGGGGATAAGGAACTTGGGATGCAGACAGGCTGCCCCAGGGCTATGGCCAGAGAGGACTCCCGCCCCGCCCCCGTTACCGGCAGCCACAAGCTCCAGGGGAGGGACCCCTCCTCCCCCCGCTCCCCGCAGCACACTCACTCTGCACCACAGTCACTGCACATGCTCCTAGGGACTCTCTCAGGTCCAGAAAGCCCACTCGCCTCCCCTGTGGTGGGTACCGGGTGTCACGGAGTCCCTGGGCGCTGCTCTGGAACTGCTCCCCACCAAGCCAGGCAGGACTTTGGGGAGCCTCCTCTCCCTCGGAGCAGACTGTCTGCAGGGCAAACACTCACAGAAGCCCCAGCAGCTGCTAAGGTGAGTGATGTCCATCTCCTGGCCGGAAGTCCCCTTCGTGTCTCCTCCAGGTAGCGGGAGGGGAGGGCTGCCAAAAACGGCAGGGTCCCCTCCCCTCCTGAGGTGCTACAGCAGCTAGCACTGCTCTTATGCTGTAGCCCTTAGGCGGCGGCGGCAGCAGCAGCAGCAAGGGAGAGAGACGCGCGCTGCGCACTCTTTATGTTCAAGCAGGGAAGCTCCGGGATGGAGGGGGGGAAGCTCCAGCCCTGGCGGCGGCAGTGGGGGGGGGGGTGAGAGGCGGGGGCGGGGCGCTCCAAGCAGGGGAGAAACCTAGCTCCAAATATTGGTGGAGCAGAGCCCCTGACTGTGAATATTCCTGGGGCTAAAGATCCCAGGAGCCCATATAAGTTGGCGCCCATGTGGAGGTCCTCACCTAACCATCTCTCTCTCTCTCTCCCCCACTCCTAGTTGGTGGAGGACAGGGCCCAACAGCTCGGCTTCCTCCATGCTGTCCCACGTCTGTGCTTCTTGGCACAGCAGCAGGGGCTGGACACTCTGGAGCCCCAGGTCTCCAAAGCAGCCCTCGTGGAGAGCATTGTGGTGAGTAGGACCCCGTGTCTGGCCCCTGGGGCGAGGGACCCAGAAATGGGAGGAAAAGTTGGTGGGGCCAGAGGGGGAAGCAGAGGACAGTGGTTCCTGGGGCTGAGGGCTGGGGAGCAGGGAAGGGAGAGCTTCTGACACCGATGGGGAGCTGGCAGTGGGGGAGTTGTCAGGCTGTGTCTGCATCAGTCTATGAGCATTGGTATTTTCTTGAAATTTGTCAGACCAACCTAACTAACACCTAACCCCCATTTGAATCTCTTCACACTCTTGCTCATTCTCAAGGTCTGTTTGCCTCCAGACAGATCCGTTGTCTTTCAGAACAGCCTTGCTCTTTCTGTCTGTTTCACTCACTGAGGTGTCGGAGTAAACACTCCCCTTCCCTCTATTCTCAGACAAACACTAATATTAACTGTTTGCTACTGATTTGTGGAGTGGAAGATGCCATTTCTGGGGGATTGTTCCCAAGCTGCAATACTTTGTGTTCAAACATCTCCCAGCTTCCTTGGTGAAAAATAACACCAGGTTTCTTTGCAATATACAAGAAAGAAGGAGTTCTTCTTCGAGTGATTGCTCATATGCATTCCAGTTAGGTGTGCGCACGCCGTGTGCACGTTCGTCGGAAAATTTTTACCCTAGCAACACTTGGTGGGTCGGCTGGGCGCCCCCTGGAGTGGCGCCGCTATAGCGCCAGATATATACCCCTGCTGACCCACCCGCCCCTCAGTTCCTTCTTACTGCCCGTGTCGGTCGTTGGAACAGTGGAGCGCGGCTTAGCTGACCTCCACTTCCCTAGCTACTCGTAGTTTCTCTCGTTCATTCTTGTATATATAGTTCAGATTTATATAGTTGTAGTAAACTTTATTCGTTTGTAGTATAGTTAGTGTATATAGTTCATACTATATATATGAATGGGTCACAACCTTAACCCAACCGAAGGCACTGAAACAAACTCAAATGATGCTTCAGCTTCCTCCCTCAGCATCACAAGACCAACACAAAGAAAACTCCCGAGGAACGGGGCTCTGAGCATTGCCAAGTTGTGAGTTCCGTGCCCTCAGGAAGCAGCCAAAATACTCAAACCCCCACCCGCTTCTCTTGGACCGCTGGCAACATGGTGTTTGCACAGGAGCTGCAAGCCCCTCTTTCCTGTTTTTGTCTATCCTGGCCCCTTCCCCCCAAATGCTTTCATCGGACGCTGGAGGGACCTAAGGACCTGCAGGTTCCCGCACCCACCTCCTAAAGCAAACAGTCCTTCCCTTCTCTGACATTCCTGGAGCCGCACATCCTTGGAGGAGTTTTACCACAGGGGGTTCTGATTCCCTGTGAAAAGATGTGTCTGGCGGCCGGCGGGGAACTGTCTTCTCTGCCCCCTCTTTGGGCGCTGAGAAGCATTTTCTGAGAAACAGCACCTCCTCCTGGTGGGAGAATCCTAAATTCCACCCTTCCACCCAGGTTTCTCTGAGCAGCTGCTAGATGAACCCCACTTCTCTGGTCTAGACACCAGCATCTAACAAGCCTTGGAACGGGCCCTGTTTGCTAGCTGGAGAGCGAAGGAACCTGGAAAGAAGGCAAATGTCAGGAAACGAATCTCAGCACGAAAAGAAACTTCGTTCGCTCTTCTTTTGCACTGTCTGTGCCTTTGCAACCCCTTGAGGCCTAGCCCGACTAGCTCAGTCGGTAGAGCATGAGACTCTTAATCTCAGGGTCGTGGGTTCGAGCCCCATGTTGGGCGTTTGATCTTGCACTCTTCGACATCACTCTCTCCCTTAGAGTCTCAGAGCATAATAGAATCCACTCTTTGTCCTCTCAACCAGCTGAGGTGGTCTCGGACCTTTAGTACATCATGAAGACAAGACACATTGACAATTCCATGGTCCTAAGAGAGTTGAGTCTCTTCTAGCCCAGGCAAGAGAGGGAAAAAATAACCTTTCAGAAGCTGATTGCCCCCCACCCCCTGAGCAGCCATCTAGAGCTTCTCTACTTATTTCTATATCTTCGCCAGCGCTCAGTAGTTGAGATAACTGCTTCTTTCTCAAATCCTCCACCAGCCCTTTTCATTGGGATGGAGATTGCTTAAGACTGACGATTCCACCACATCTTATTCATCCCTCGTACATTTCTGTAAGCCCATGGAGAGTAAAACAAGATAGCAATAAAACTGTTTTAAAAAAAAAAAAAGACGTGGCCTCAATGTATAACAATACTGGAAATTGTTTTAATATGTTTTCTGTTTCTTTTTCATATCAGTGCTAAAAATAGGAAGGGAACCATAAGGAAACGAAGAGCTCAGAGCTTGTGTTAACCTCCTTTGAAGACGAACGAATGGCCTCAGTTGGACAGAAAGTAGGCCTAGAAAGTTATGCCCAACCCCCCAAATGTCATCTCCTTGGTGGTCTCGTGGTTAGGATTTGGCGCTTTCACCGGGTTCGATTCCCGGTCAGGGAGTTATCCTCTTCAACAAAAGTCTACCTTGCCTTTCTCCCTTGGAGTTCAAGCAGAAGAATGCAACTTCCTGGCCTCCTTCAGAATGTTTGGAAACTCTTTGGAGGCCATGGGGAAAGCAAAGCTTCCAACTACTACAATATGGCTATCTGCCCCTTAAAGCCCAGCCTCTGCACCCTTTTACACAAATACACTTACTTGTGCAAACAATTTAGTTTTTCCTTCTTACCGAGCCTAACCTAAATTAGAACAACATTGCACTTTGACCCAAGATCTTTTTCTTTTCTTTTCACTTTTCTTGGTGAAACCAAACCAAACCAAACAATCATTTTGGGTCCACCAAAATATTTCACTAAATATAATATTCATCCAAAAACCTTTCACCCAGCGCTATATACAAGTCTTTGGAAGTAACACCCCGGAGAAAGATCATTAAGCTTTTCCATTCCTAAGATCTAGCCGCTGAAGGCTTCTGAGCATGGGCTATGGGCCTTTCACCTCTAGGCCAGTGGTTACCCTCTTGCTCAGGTGGTTACTGATGAAAGGCAACGTGGTTTAGTGGCAGATCCATTTCAGCCTCCCTCTTCCAATGTCTACAGGAGGATGTTTGTTTCGCATTGCATCTAAGAATCAAATCAATTCTCTTGAAACCTCAACCTGGAATCAAGGTGATTGTAGGTCAAGGAAGGAAAGTTTTGTTCATCCTGTTCTAGTAAATGCTCAAAGTTGCGATGCTTCTTGGAGCTTCCAGACACATTGGCCAGAATTTTCAGAAGGTCTCACACCCACCGCTAGGGCCAGATTTGCAGAAGAACTAGGCTCCCAGTTAGGCACTAAAATCTTTAGCCAGATTGTCAAAAAGGCTCAACCTATTTTTCCAAAAGATGAGTTATTTTGGAAAAAAGCTTGTAAAGATTGTAGGTGCTGGTTACTTGTCTATGTGGCCCACACTGCTGGAGTTGGAGGTTCACCAGTGTTTTCTCAGAATGCGGTGTCCGTAGTCTGCCTCAGTTCTGGTGTCCATCTTTTATTCTCCTAATAAATCAGCAGGGAGACTAAAACAACATCGGACTCACAGGGCTCCCGGAAATCTGCCAATTTGGCTCATGGTGAAGGTGTATACAAAT
Organism: Mauremys mutica; assembly: GCF_020497125.1. Classification (NCBI taxonomy): domain Eukaryota; kingdom Metazoa; phylum Chordata; order Testudines; family Geoemydidae; genus Mauremys; species Mauremys mutica. Next base: position 681,531 of record NW_025423264.1, on the reverse strand, counting down.
CATCTGTGCTGTAGAAGGGCTCTGGGAGTTGAAAGAGTTGTGAATTTAACCCTCTAGGTTTCGGGCCTAATCTGAAACTGTTTCAAAACCAATTCCTTAAATAGACCATAGTTCGACGCATCAGCAATAGGCATCTTACTGAATATATCCAGAGCTTTCCCAGCCAATTTGGCAACCAAAGTTGTCATCTTCCCTTTCCCGAATAAGCACTTTGTCTGTCCTCCGGGCAACACGCTTAAAAATCACTACCAGTGTCTCAAAGCAATCAGCTGTGCACATATCCTGCTCGACTACGCCACTGTGATGGGTTCGGTCACAGAGATCCCCTTGGGACTGAAATTACTTCCGAGCCCGTTTTCCCTGCCAGCTTGGGACTCCAGAACCCTGCCTTGTTGAGCCAGACACCCTAGCCTGCTGCAACACAGACCCAGGCTCTGGGCCACACCCCCAAAGCTGCAGACTTTAACTCAAAACAGCTAAGCGCCTGTCTCCAGCACCCAGCTCCAAGTGGGATCCAAAACCCCAAATAAATCCCTTGTACTCTCTATAAAGCTTATACAGGGTAAATTCCTAAATTCTTCACCCTCTAGATCACTGATAGAGAGAGATGCACAGCTGTTTGCTCCCCCAGGGATTAATCACTTCCTCTGGGTTTATTAATAAACAAAAGTCATTTTTATTAAGGTTAAAAAGTAGGAGTTAAGTGATTTCAAGTAATAACAGACAGAACAAAGGAAGTCACCAAGCAAACTAAAACAAAACACGCAAGCCTAAGCCTAATACATTAAGAAACTGATTCCAGGGAATAGCTCACCCTCAGAGGTGTTCCAATCAGCTTCTTTCACAGACTAGACTCCTGCCTAGTCTGGGCCCAATCCTTTCCCCTGCTTCGGTCTTTGTTACTTCCAGCAGACAGCTTAGGTTTTCTCATGACTGGCAGGGGTTTTCTCATGACTGGCAGCCCCTTTGTCCTGCTTCACCCCCTTTTATAGCTTTGGCATAAGGCGGGAATCTTTTGTCTCTCCGGGTCCTCACCCTTCCTTCTAAACGGAAAAATACCAGATTTAAGATGGATTCCACTATCGTGGTCTCTGTAAGACCCCTAGTTTCCATTCTTCCTGGGTTGGCCCACACGTACACAGGAAGGTTTGCAGGTCAATAAACCATTTACAACCAATTGTCAATGGGAGCCGTCAAGGTTTTAAACCGCCATTAGTGGCCCACGCTTTGCACAACTACAATAGGACCTCAGAGTTAGACTTCATATTTCCAGCTTCAGAGACAAGAATGAGACATGCATACAAATAGGAGGCATATATTCAGTAGGTTAGAACCTTTGTTATGATACCTTACAAGAGACTTTTGCATCAAGCATATTCCACTTACATCATACTCACACTTATAAGCATCTTTTCATAAAACGTATGGAGTGCAACGTCACCGGGTGCCCTACCTACCCTGCTTTCGCTGCTTCCTGATGGCACAGAATTGACAACAAAAGAGCCAGGCTAGGAGGCTTCTAAAACCGAGAGAGCTGTTCTATCACGTCCACATCCTCTCAGGAGGTGTCAAACCCCCTCTCTCCGTTTCCATCCCCCAAATCCTATCAGCTCAATGAGTTTTGTCCCTGGAAGAGCCTCGAGGGAGGCAGAAGAAGCGGAGAGGATTGCGTTGGGGGTAAATAAAACAGAGACGAGTTGTTCCTCTTGGGATTTTGGTGTGTTTCCCTGGTGATCCTGACGGAGGAACGGGAAGCATAATTCCATTTTTTTCAATGCCTCGGATTGGGTTCAGCTGGTGAACTCTCTGCTCTTGTACTCACAGGGGAATGGAGACTGGACCGGTTTCCCAATTTGGACAGAAAGTGGCTTGCCAAAGCCGAGGAGAGCCTGCTTCCTGCCTGCACCGAGTTGACAAACTGGGGAAGCCAAAGCTGAGAGACCCCGTAGACGAAGTCAGAGTGCTATCCGCTCACATGGAGGGGGAGCACAAGCCCTCCCTGGGTTTCTCTGCCCAAATTATAATCAGTTGAGTGATTTTCCTGGACGAGCCTCTAGGTAGGCAGAAGAAGAAGTGAAGAGGGTTGCGATGGGGTAAATGAAAGCCGAGGACTCTTCCTCTTGAGATGTCTTTGTCTTGCTCTTGTGATTCTGATGGATGAACCTAAAGCGTCATTTGAGCGTGTTTCAGTGCTTTTCCTCGGGCTCAGGTTGTGATGCTGAGCACAGGGGTTCCTTCACTCTCTCTGCTTGGACCCTCTGTAATGGGGAACGGACCAGCTTTCGAAACAGCCTAGTGGAGCTGAACGAAAACAGCAATAAACATCCAGGTTCACCCTAGATTAATCTTTTGTCCCCAATTTTCTTGGGGAAACAAAACAAAAACATGGTTTTCTTAAGAACTCAACACCCATTCAGGCTCCAAACTCTTTTGTAAGATTTCCAGAAGGGCTCAACACCCTGAGTGCTGAGCTAGTTTGGGGAAAAAAACCCAAACAAGGCCGGTACCGATTGTGAGTGCTGTCTGCTTGACTCTGTGGCCCACCGTGCGGGAGTTTGAGGTTCTCATTAAGCTAAGTGTCTCTATTCTGCCTCTGTCCTAGTGTCCATCTAATAAGTGAGGGGGGAGATTAGAACACCTCAGAAGGCACAGGGTTGTAGGAAACCAGAAACTTTAGATGAGGGTGATGGTGTCTAAAAACCAGATGTGATGTAGGTGTTGAAAGCGAGATGTCCTTCTTCTGCTTCCCAAAGGCTTTGGCTGCAGCAACAGCCCTGGGAAAAGCTCTGGCCCTCCTCACCTGCCCTTGCCCAGCAGGACGCCTTTTCGGGCCTACATAGCTCCTCACACAACACCCGCCTGGGACCTTGCCCTCACCTACCAGCTCAGCAGCACCTTTTTTCCTCTCAAAACCTCCTCTTGCCACCCTCCCCCTTCCACACTTCACACTCATTTCATCACAAACTCACCCATGGCCCCTTTGGCTTCTCAAGCGCCTCTGGAGGGACGCAGCTTCCCAGGCACGCCGATCCTTCCCTTCAACGCGCACTGGACGGACATTCGAAACACAGCCCTTTCCAGGAGGTAATGCGCTGCTTTTGGACCCTGGCACCCAGCAAGAAGTCCTGGGACTCTTTTTCTGACCGATGGACCCCACTGACTTGCCTTTACCAAGCTGAAACTAAGGACCGGCCGATGGCTCTCTTTGCAAACAGACGCCATCAGACTGAGCCACGAGGCGTGCTGCAGGATAGCCCCTCCCCACCAAAAAGCAATGCCGTGACCCGGCTTCAAACCGAGGCTGCTGCAGCCAGAGCGCAGAGTACTTACCACTATACGATCATGGCCAGGTGCTGGGGGCGTAGGCAGCAACCCAGTGGAAAATGCTCAGCTCTGCGCTCTCGGGGCGGCCACCTACCTCGCCGGCATCACAGGTATTTCTCAAGTCTCCCCATTACAGTCACAGGTAAAATGCTGAACAAAGGAAAAAATAGAGGAAGCCAATCCCATGCCTGTCCCTTTTTCTGTCTTCCTCCACCCCTGCACCAAGTCCCTCCCCGTTTGTCTGGGCCATTGTCCTCATGCCCCTGGCCAGCCTATTTCCCTTTGCATTTTTCCGTGGAGATGAATGTTTATGAGTTTGTACCCAATTTTTTAAGGCTTTGCTTTGGCAAGGCTGTTGCCTGCTGTGAGCAAAATAGAAGGGGGCTACCTGAACTAGTGTCACTGGCTGAAGCTTTTCTATTTACATGAAAAAAGCTCAGAGCTCTGAAAATGGTTTTTTTTCTTTAAGATTCTCATGTTAGTGAGATGGTTTCTTAGCTAGCAGGGGACTGTTTTGTGATGTGCATTCTACTGGCTCTTTGGTTTTGTATGTTTTTCCGAGGAACGGTGGAGGAGAGTATCACAGTTGAAGAGCAGCAAAGAAATACGTTGTTGTTTGTGTTAACGTTTGGTTTTTCCTAAAAGTGTATGGTTTGGAGTCATTTGTAACTCTTCAGTTAGTTATTGGTAACGGCTTCTTATTGGGCCCCTGAGTTGAAAAGCTGCTCTTGCAGATTTTAGTTTGTCATTGTTGGAAGGTCAGTTCAAGAGCTGCTTTCTTAGTCTAGTCCGTGAGGGTTCTTCCGCCGTCCTCCTTAATATACCTTCCAGAAGGTGATTGCATGGTTTCCCTCGTCTTCCCACAGAAGAGAAATTGTCCATCCCTTTCCTGTTGGGAAAACACCAGTGTTTTAACTTAAGAAACGGTCAACGTTTTGCCCAGATGAGGGCTAGTTCATAGGAGCAGAAGAAGAGGAAGGTTGTGGCCCTTTGAGTCAGATTTCTAGCGTTTCAGGCCAGAAGGAACCAGCCGATCACCTCAGAGGGACTAAGGGGCACCAATGCCCCAAATGGCAAGGAATTGCTTTGATGCAATTGACTGTCTGTTTGAGCTAGTTCTGTGGGAAGGAGCAGAAAAGAGTCTCGGGGCTGCGGAATAGCGCCTGCATAGGCTTTCTTTGCCCTGTTTTGCTGTAAGAGTTAACCGTGAGAGATTGGTAGTCCAGGTCAGTGGGTGGGTTTATGGAAATTAGGAGTATAGAGGGGAAACTAGGGAGAGGAAGGCATCTGCAAGACTTGTCTGTCTTTGAACAGAATTGTGTGTTAAGGGTTCTTGCTTCGAAGTCTTCCACTGGAGTCATTTCGGGGAAGTGATTCTCAGGTAGAGTTCCCGAATTGTGGTGTTTGTTGCGTGTCTGGGAGCTTGTCCTGGTGAGGTCGAAATGGGTGGGCGCAGGGGTGTGCGTGCGTGGCAGAGTGTGAGCATTGTTTCTTGGCTCCTTGGCTCCCAGATCAAAGTGTAGAGGAGGATCACTTTATTGCCGTTATCCAGTCCGCTCATTTATTCGTGCCCACGATTACCTATAACCTGTTTGTATGAATGATGTACCCTCACTGTTTGCTGCCTGTACCTTGAACTCACCCACGGTATAGCCCGCATTGGGGACATGACAGACTGTTTATATGTATATGCCATCCAATACCCAAACGCTAATATTCCCCTACAACCTGTATGTTACCCCCAATGACACAATAACTGACGCTTCAAACACTATGTATTGTTTATTTTTAAATATTCTCTAATAAATTTTCAAATATTCTCTAATAAACTTTAAATCTGTTCTTATCAGTTTAATCTCTGATATGTCCTTGATGTGAGGGCTGTATATTAGCTTAATTTTTGAAGCAGGGGGGGTTAGAACAGAAGCTTGCTTTGTCTGCCCCATGCATCGACCTGGTATTGCAGTGCTTCCAGGAACGGTGTATCTCCTTTAGGAGCGAACCTTCTGGTTAGAAAAGCAGAAAGAGATCTGGGAGTCGTCGTGGATAGTTCTTTGAAAACATCCACTCAATGTGCAGCGGAGCGTTGGGACTCATTAAGAAAGGGACAGGTAATAAGACAGAAACTATCATATCGCCTCAATATCAATCCATGGTACGCCCACATCTTGAATACTGCGTGCTGATGCGGTCGCCCCAATCTCAAAAAAAATATATGGGAATGGAAAAGATTCAGAAACGGACAACAAAGATGATGAGGGGATATGGACCAGCTTCCATCTAAGAAGAGATTCATAAGATTGGGACTTTTCATTTGGAAAAGAGATGACTAAAGGGGGATACGAGGGAGATCTATAAAACCATGACCGGCGTGGAGAAAGTAAATAAGGAAGAGTTATTTACTCCTTGTCATAACACACGAACTAGGGGTCACCAAATCAAATTAATAGGCAGCAGCTTTAAAACAAACAAAAGGAAGTCTTTCTTCACGCACCACACAGTCAACCTGTGGAACTCTTTGCCAGAGGATGTCGTGAAGGCCAAGACTATAACAGGGTTCAAAAAAGCACTAGATAAATTCATGGAGGATAGGTCCATCTATGGCGCTTTGCCAGCGGTATCCCTAGCTAGGTATCCCTGTTTGCCAGAAGCGGGGCATGGACAACAGGGGATGGAGCACTTGATGATTCCCTCTTCTGTTCATTCCCTCTGGGGCACCTAGCATTGGCCGCTGTCAGAAGACAGGATACTGGGCTAGGTCTTTAACTTGGACGGGTAGCTGGGAAGACGGTCAATCAGACAGAACCCGTTCAACAAACCTTTTCATTTCCTTGTTATTGCCTGACTCCTTTAATTCTTTTCCTTTTCCTTATTTCCCAGCAGACCGACTAGCCACCAGATTTGGGTGCTAGCAGAGGGACCTGACGAGCTCCTTCTTTTCGGCAGCGTTGAACATGCCAGGGCACAGTCAGATTCTGGATGCTCATCTGAATGTAACGCCTAGCTCTCACCTTTATTTCTGTTTCTTAGCTCTTTTGGGCCATCCAACTTTGGTCTGACCCGTAGGATCCCTGCATTAGGAGAGATGGCTAATTAATGAGCCCATAAACCTTGGAAATCAAATGAAACCTGAAGTCCGTAGAAGACCTCGAAAGGCCCTTGGGGGGTGGAGTGCGAGCTGAGGAAGAGTTCCCTGCACAGCTTACCTCTCCATTCTCGTTTTCCTGTCCTGAGCGGAAAAGCCAGGAAGCAGCTCCGGGTAGGGAGGGGATACCATATGTGTGCAGTGGTTAGACAGGAAACAGCAAGGAACTGGACTCGTATGGAGTGAAACTGTAAGCATCTTCTGTATGCCTGATGACTGCAGGTTTGAGAGAGTTATGTGGGAAGTGGAGGCTTTCGGTGGGCTTTCAGAGGAAATGTAATGGAAAGGCAGCCGAAAGTGGAATCCCAGGTTTTTAAACAATCCTCCACTAACACACCAAACAGCTCAGGTCTAGTTACTCATTGAAAATTAGAATAAAGTTACAGCAAGATTTCATCATAAATGAAGTCAAACCCTAAAGATTTCAGAACACAACTGCTATAAGGAGCCACGAGGGAAGCAATACAAAGTCAACCTTGCCTCAGAGAAAGGCAGTTAAACAATTTCTCTTTTTTTAAAGCAGCATAATCTCCCCAAACGGAAGGGCACTGTTCCCGGAGAAGGGTCCTGGAGAGGGTTTTCCTCGTTGGTGCCGGCCATCCACCTGCCCGAAAGGCGGGAGCTAGGTCGACGGAAGAATTCTTCCGACCAAGGCGCGGACTGATGTAGCCGCGCCGATTTACGTTCCCCGTGCAGATCAGGCCCGAGGGTCGGTTCATGCTGAACAGTTAAGTCAAAACAGCTCGGTCCGTCAGAGGTGTGCAAAAGGGAAAACCCGCTCCTGGGCGACACGGCCACGCCGCCCTAACCCGCAGCATAGCTAAAGGGCATTCGGGGAGGCGGTGGGTGGGCCTCAAGCGACGGAAAGCCCTCCTCCAGCATGGGGTTGTGACAGCCTAGTCTCCGTAGCACAGACAGGGTGGCCACCAAGAGACAGGAACAGACAGCGAAAGCCAAAGCGGCCCCAGGGCAGGGGGCGAGGCTGCCTGTTGGACGAGGAGACCTGGTGGGACAGGCGTTTTGGACAAGCCGTCCTCCCGTCAAAGGAGGAAGAGCCTGAGAAGAAGGGCCGGGCAAGAAGCTACAAGCAGGGAAAGAAGCAGAGCAGGCAGGCAGGCAGGCAGGTCCCCTTAGAGCCAAGGAAGGCACCCGTCCAAGCCCCCAAAAAGCAGACTAGAGAGCAGATCAGCTGCAAAAGACCAGGGAAAGCCAAGAACACAGAGAGACCCAAGTAAAGTTTCAGAGCTGAGCTTTGCTTACAAGGAGGAACTTGTGACAAAGATACCTAGAAGTACAGGGCCTGTGGAAAAGAGCACTCCCAAAGGGCCAGAATAACAACTGCTTTCCTGAGAATCTGCTTTGCAGTGCACTAAGCCTAAACAGGCCACTGTCAGTTGTCTGTTGTTCAAACCAATCACCAGGGGAGAGCGCAAACGCAGTCCCCCACTACCACAAATTATGCAGTTGAGTTTCCCGCATTTGGGGAAATCGCAGGGGTCAGCACGCCCGCAGTGCAATGGATGAGCCTCACCCTGGGAAAACCACCTTCGTGATCATGGTATCTCCCCTGCCAGGTAAGTATGAGTTCCTGCTGCCCAGCCGCCGCCCGCCCTCGCTCGCCCCGCACTTATAACACACGGGGCGGACCACCGCGCCCCCCACCGCCGGCCTCGCCCACACCGGCCCCCACTGCCGACAGCTGCCCCGACGCGGCCCCCGGAGACCGTCCCTTCCCCACCCCGAGCTCCCGGTGCCAAAGTCGGGCCCTGCCTGGCAGCCTGCGTCCGCTCCCACGATGCTCTGCTCGCACACAGATCTGCATACCTGCTCACGCGGCTCCGCCCCTCCGCTCGGGCCCCTCCCCCTGCCCGCCCGGGCCGCCGCTCTTGCGTGCTCAGCTCTTTGAGCTCAGATGGGGTGTAGTGCTCAGATCGAGTGCGACAGACCTTAACTTTGCCATGTGAGGGTCATTCTATCCCCATTACCTGGCTTGCTTATTTATACCTATGAATGTCTTTAACTGTTGTATGGGTGATGTACCCTCACTGCTTGCTGACTGTATCTTGAACTCACCCACAGTATACCCCACATTGGGGACATTGCACACTTCTGGCTAAGATCATGTGCTGTCCAATACCGAAGTACTAGCATCCCCCTATACTCTGTATGTCACCCCTGATGACTCTGGCTGGGAAAGCATTATCTAAATTGTATCTATTCTTAAACATTTTCTAATAAACATTTAAACCTAAAATCGCCCTATACTCTGTATGTCACCCCCGATGACCAATATCTGACGTTTCAACTCTCTGTATCGTTCATTTTCAAATATTTTCTAATAAACTTTTAAATCTTGGCCTATCCAAGGCCGTGATCAAGTGTCTTGATGTTTTTGGTCTTTTGGCCTCAAGATGAAAACCTTGTCTGTGTCTTGGGAACCTCGAGGTAAAAAATTATCTAAGTTGTAGCGGGTCCCGTCCCGGGCAACCAGGCCATCAGAGAGACGACGTGGCCCACCTGCTGCTGGGGAAAGAGTGCAGCTTGCATTTCGCTTCTCTCTCGCTCTCTCTCTCTCTCTCCCCACCGGAAGTTGGTCCCATACAAGAATGACCTCCCCTGCCTTGTCTCACGTCAGTTTCTCCTCAGGGCAGAAGGTCAGGTGTTGTCAGCCACTCTCCAGAAACTGGATGGCCACTCGATCCCTTTTGTGACCTGCCAAGTGAGGCTGAGTGCACTGTCAAGCAGGGCTGTCCAGAGGTGGGGGCAAGAGGGGCAATTTGCCCCAGGCCCTGAGCCCCACAGAGGCCCCCACCAGAGTTTTTCGGGGCCCCTGGAGCAGGGTCCTTCACTCGCTCTCGGGGGCCTGGAAAACTCTTGCGGGGCTGGGTGCAGCAGCTTCTTCCGCTCCCGGTCTTCGCTGGCGGCTGGGGTCCTTCCGCCCCCCACTGGCGAAATACCGCCGAAGACGGAGCGGGACCAGCCGCTGAAGTTCAGCTCGGTCTTCGACAGTAATTCGGCGGTGGAGGGCCCTTCCGTTCCAGGACCCGCCGCCGAAGTGCCCTGCAGAATTACCGCCGAAGACCGGGCTGCACTTCGGCGGCGGGTCCCACTTCGGGGGAAATTCGGCAGCGGGGGGGCCCCCACCGCGGGTCTTCGGGGCACTTCGGCGGCAGGTCCCGGAACGGAAGGGCCCCCCGCTGCCGAAGACCCCGGGCGCCTGGAATCCTCTGGGCGGCCCTGCTGGCAGGCAGCTCCACATGGAGCTTCCCACCTAGACATCCCTGGATGAGGTGAGGTGGTGCATTGGCAAAGGGGGCGGTTTGAGCAGGGTTGTGTGTGTGTGTGTGTGTATATCTAATTTTGGAAGTGAAGTCACAAACTGCTGGGGCTGGTTTCCTATTGGTGTGACCGATTTTTGCAAAGCTTCCCCCCACCCATCTTCTTTTGGCACTAGGGCTTTCTGCGCTGCCATTGACAGGGGCAGTGGCACAAGGGGCTCAGGGTGGAGAATCAGGGAGCCGGTGGGGGCGGGGGGAGAAAGGGTGCACAGGGGTGTGTGTGTCACAAGGATAAGAATCACATTTAGCCCTTGCACGGCAATGGTGGTGCACTCACGCACTGCCACAGCTTCTAGTACCATGATTATTTATCTGTACAACAGCAGCACCTACAGAGACCGGGGCAGAATCAAGGCCCCCATTGGGCCAGGCGCTGCCCAGACACAGCAAGATACATGCCATGCCCCAGAGAGTTTACAGGCTCCATACCCAAAAAGTGGGAGAAGAAACAGAGGCCCAGTGTCACACAGCAGCAGTGAGAGTAAAACCCAGGACTCCTGGCTCCTCCTGCTCTAACCACTAGACCCCACTCTGCTCCCAGAGTTGGGGACAGAACCCAGGAATCCTGGATCCCCAAAAGGGCAGGAGTGGGGTCTAGTGGTTAGAGGAAAGGAAAATGGGTGTCAGGACTCCTAGGTTCCAGTCCCACCGCTGGGGTTAGAGTGGAGTCTCGTACCTTAGCATAGGGCGGGCTGGGAGCCAGGACTCCTGGGTTCTTCCCATCCCCCCCTGAGCCACCTTGCACAGCAGGAGGGGGCTGGGCAGGAAGCGATGATGGGGTGAAAACTACCAAGAAATGCAAATCATGGAAGGAGCCTGTGCCAGGAACTGGTTGGTGCAGAAACCAGGGTCCCATCCCCACCTCTGATCCCCCCTTGGCTGAGACTGGATCGTGCCCCCTATGTCCCCAATCTGCCCCCTGCGAGCCCTGGGGGGCAGGGAACAGCCATGGTGCTGGGCCCCCCATCCAATTGAAGTATTCAGTGTCGCAGTGACCCAAGGTGTGTGCACAGAATTGGGGTGGAGTGTGTGTGTGTGGGTGGATGGATGGATGGATTTCTGCATGTGTTTGTGTGGTTTTCTGTGAGGGGGGGGCTGTTATTACAGCTGTGGGGGTTGTGTTTGTGGCTGTGCAAGTGTGTGTGTTCATGTGGCTGGATTTGTGCATGTGTTTGCATCTGTTAGCAGTTGTGTTGATGTTGGCTGGATTTGTGTGGGTGTTTGTGTATATTAGCGAGTGTGTGTGGCTGCATTCATGCATGTGTTTGTGTATGTTTGCAATTGTGTGTGTGTGTGTGTGTGTGTGTGTGTGCATGCTCTGCTGCCCTCTTTCAGCAGAACAACTGTTTCTCTGTATGTCACAGCCCCCATACCGTTAACCCCGGTGGTGATTTCCCATCTTACAAGGGCTGGCTGGCCTGACCCTTCTCCCCTCTGCGGAGTGTGGCGGGGGCTGCAGCTCACCCCCTGTGGGGCAGGAGTGCCCAGGTGCAGGCACTGGGCTCTGATGTACCTGGAGAGCAGCTCAGGTGCGGTGGGGCAGGGCATGTGGTGTCCGTTCTGCGTTGCCTGGTGCTGGGCCATTGCACAATCCCCAGCCACACCGCACAGCGCATCCCGAGAGGGGGCAGGGGGCCAAGCCGATGATCCAGCACGAGGGGGGAGAGGATGTGTGGTTGGGGGGAGGAAAAGCCTTGGGCTGCACTGGGGGAGTGCAGAGCAGGGGTGACACCCCAGAAACCTGCAGCAAAGGGATGGACAGGTGGGGTGGGTGGATAGAAGAGGCAGCGAGACTAAAATCTAAAAGGGGAGTGTGGAGTCTAGTGGTCAGAATGGGGGAGGGGGGTTGGTGGTCAGAATTCCTGGGTTCTATCTCCAGCCCTGGGAGGGGAGTGGGGTCCAGTGGTTAGCGTGTGTGTCGGGGGGGAGGAGCCAGGACTCCTGGGTTCTCTCCCTGGCTCTGACTCTCTCTTGTGCAATCCCTCGGCAGTTACCCAACTCACCAGCGTGTGGGAGCGAGGGGCTGGGGCTGGGTTGCGACATGGCCCAGAGTCCTGTGCTGCCCCTTTGTTACCCAACCCGGGGCAGGGTGGGGGATGGCCTGGGAGACCTGCTAAGAAAGGCGCTTCTGGTGGGTTTGTGTGTGGGTCACGCTGCCCCTGGCTGGATAGACCCCTCTAGGTCAGAACCAGTCTCAGCCCGGGTCAGACCCTGGGAGCCCAGCCCCCTCTGTCCCCATGGCCATGTCTATTGGTCTCCTGGAAAGGTCCATTCTCATGGGTAGCTGTCCAGTGGCAGTGAGTTCCACAGGCCTCAGCACACACTGTGTGGGGCAGGAGGTCCTTGTGTTGGGAGCAGTGGGAGTGAACTGTGTGCGGTTGTGTCTCTGAGCACAATTGTGAATATTCTGGTGTGTGGGTGATTGTGAGTGTGGCTGGGGGTGTGATTGTTTCTCTCTTTGGGGGTTGGGCTAGCATGCCCCTCTGGGTGTGTTGTGTGTGAGTGTTCTTGGGATTGTGTGAGTCCCTTTGTGCATCAATGTGTGTGTGTGTGTGTGTGTGTGTGTGTGTGTGTCACTTGCTGCAGGATACAAAATCCTGCAAAGCCACCACACACACACACACACACACACACGCACACACACACACACAAACACTCACACACAGAGTGGGGCTCAGCCCCACCAGCAGGGGGCAGCAGGGACACACACGTCTCTCCTGGGCCAGCTTGGACAATTTCCCATCACGACCCGGCACAGTGCTGGTGCCCCCACATGGGGGTGGGCAGTGACTGGGCAGGGGGGGGCAGATGTGCTGGATTCAGAAGGAAGCACTTTGAGAAAATCAGTCACGGCCCTTAGCAGAGCTGGGACACAGACCCAGTGACCCCTGCACCACCCTGGGAGGGGAGTGGGGTCGAGTGGTCAGAGCAGGGGGCTGGGCACCAGGACCCCTGGGTTCTATCCCTGGCTCTGAGAGTGGAGAGGGTCTAGAGCAGGGGGACTGGGAGCCAGGACTCCTGGGTTCCATAGGGGAGACTTTTTTCCTGTGCTCCTCTCCCTAGAGATCCCAGCCCAGCCCCCTAGTGGAGAGTGAGTGGGAGCAGGGGAAGTTGCTCTCCCACTTCAGAAACATGATTCAAACCCCTCCCCCCTGGGCTGTGACATCATGGAACCTTCCCGTCCCCCCAGGCAGACAGTAGAAGCCCCGCCCACCAGAGAAGGGGGATTGGCAGAGACCCAGCCTGGGGTGCAGGGGAAATGGGGTGGGGTGGAGGGAGACATGGGGGGTGGGGGTGGGGGTGTGTGAAATGTTGGTCCAGGGAAACTGAGTCACTCCCAGGACATGCTGTGCAGGGGGGAGCACAGGGGCAGGGAGAGAAACCCAGCCCCACAGAGCCCCAGAGGGATATTGGGGGCAGGGGAGGGGATGGAGGGGGGAGAGACCCAGCCTCATACACCCCTAGAGGCAGCAGGATATGGGGGGGCAGGAGAGGGGATGGCAGAGAAGACACCCATCTCCATAGACCCCCAGAGGCAGGACATGAGGGGAGGGAGGGAGGGATCCAGCCCTATAGACCTGTAGGGGCAGGGAGATATTGGGGGCAGGAGGGGAGAAGGGGGGTTGGCAGAGACCCAGCCCGGGGTGCAGGGAAATGGGGGGGTTTGGAAGGAACTGGGGAGGAGAAGAGACACAGGGCAGGACACATGTTGGGACAGGGAAACTGACTCACTCCGAATACATGTGGAGCAGGGCAGGGCGGAGGCAGATCATGCTGGTCCCAGGGTAATTTCGGGGGGTTCTGATTCCCCACTCAGCCGGGGGGCTCCCCTCTGGGCTGAGGAGCCCTGGGGTGGGCGGGTGCAGGGGCTGGGTGTGTGTGTCAGGCTGGGGGAGCTGCCTGGGCAGAGGGGCTGGAACTGGGGGGGCTGCAGCAGCCCCTGGCTTGACGTGGTTTCCATCACACCCAGGGGTTACAGTTGGTTCAGTGGCTCAGCCCCGCCCCCCACTATACAGATTGTTCTGGCACCACTGGCCTAGGGTCACCGTCTAGTGCTCAGGGCCTGCCTGGCTCTCCTAGAGCAGGGCGAGCGCCCAGCTCTCCTGGGGCAGGGCTGGCGAGAGCTCTGGACAGATACTAACAGCGCCGGGGAGCCTGGACGAATATTAGTTGGACAGAGGAGCCTGGGGCAGTTTTGTCAGAGAGCAGAAATGAATCCTGAACACAGCGCTGGAGCTGCAGTGCTTGGGGTGTGGGCCTGGGTCTCCTGCACAGTCTCCCTGCACCCCCTCGTGGCATAACAAGTTCCCTGCAGAGAAGCAGAGGTGCGGGACCGAGGGCTGCGGCGGGGGCTGCAGCACCCCCATGTCTCACTGTGCAAAGCTCCAGGTGCTGTGGGAACAAATCCAGCATTATTGTGTGATTCCAGAGAACCCCTGAGCTATGCTGCCCCTGTGCAGTGTGAGCGGGAATTGCACGTTTTCACATTGCTTGTGAACACACCTGGGTACAGTTCACAGGCTTTCAGCACCCCTGACAGGCTGATTACAACACCTGCAGCCAATCAAGGCAGAGCTAATCAGGATAAAAAGGAGCTCATTCCAGTTTGTAGTGTGCGTGTGAGGAGCTGGGAGCAAGAGGTGCAAGGAGCTGAGAGTGAGAGGGTGTAGCTGCTGGAGGACTGAGGAGTACAAGCGTTATCAGACACCAGGAGGAAGGTCCTGTGGTGAGGATAAAGAAGGTGTTTGGAGGAGGCCATGGGGAAGTAGCCCAGGGAGTTGTAGCTGTCATGCAGCTGTTACAGGAGGCACTATAGACAGCTGGCCCTGGCCCTGCTTCCTTTAAATGCCATGTGGGCAAGAGGAAGAGCTGCAGCTACAGGGACCAAAGTTGAGGACATCAGGTGAAGCAGCGAGAAACAACCATCAGGTCAACCCTCAGGAATCTCTAGCCAGACTGTTAAGTTCTAGGACCCCACCCTATGGCGGCCAGCTGGACCAGAGACCCATCTCCAATGGGCACCAGTGACCCAGGAGGAGGAGAAAGAAAACATCACTCTAGCTCAGCCAGGAAGAGGGTAACCAAGCACATTGAGCTCCAAGGCTTTGCAGCAAATCACCCTACCTGGCAGAGGCCCCACTAAGATTTGAACTCAGATTCCAGGACTCAAAGTCCTGAGTGCTGCCCATTACACCATGGGACCTGCTTTTGTTCTGTGTTTATTGCTTCCCACCATCAGCTTCCTCTCGCGGGACTCTCTCTCCTCCTCCAGCGACTGTGGTCCTGCATTATCAGATCTGTGGGTCCTGCCCTGAGTCCCCGCATGCCCCTGCTTTGTCTCCATTCCCTGCAGGCTGCAAAAATGTCAGGGGAGGCTGCCCCTCCCTTCCCTCAGTGCTCCCACTCATATCGGCCAGATGCAGCCTCATCTCCTGGAACTCGGACAGTTGTCGCTTGATCCGGTCGTACAGTCACACACTGACTGGCTCCCCTGCCTGGATGCTCTTGTTGAAATCCCACAGACAACGCTGCAGGACTTGGCACTGTTGGTTTCTTTAATGTTGTGGTGTTTCCCCAGCCACCGGAACAAAGCAGCCAACTCCTCCCTCACCGACTCCCACCAATCCCCCTGGTTGCCATAGAACCCTCTGATGCTTTCCTGTTCTGCCAACACCGCCAGGCCTCGCCCCCCTGCTCCTTTATCTTGCAAGCTCTGGCTGTTCAGCTTCCAATATCCTCTGCCCTGGGTCAGGGACAGGGGTGGCTCCAGGCACCAGCGCAGCAAGCTGCGGGGGGCGGCCTGCCGGTCGCTGTGAGGGTGGCAGGCTGCCTTCGGCAGCCTGCCTGCAGGAGGTCCCCTGGTAATGCGGATTAGGTGGCATGCCTGCGGGAGCTCTGCCAGTCCCGCGGCTGCAGCAGCAATTCGGTGGTGGTTACGCCGAAGGCGCGGGACCGGCAGACCTCCCGCAGGCATGCCGCCGAATCCACCTTACCAGAGGACCTCCAGCAGGTGTTGGGATAGATCTGTATTACATTATACACTAATGTTAGATGTGTAGAAAGTGTGACTAGAAAGGAGCAGTGTGACTGTATTGCCCGTGGGAGCCAGCTGAGGTCACTCAATCAGGGTGAACTGTAAACAAAACAGGGCAGACAAACCCCAAACACTGGTGGTTATTCTAATACTTAGATTTACCAACCAGCACAAAACAGCTTCTGTAGCACCTCACTGGTTACTCAGAAGTCCAAACCACGCAGTTCCCTTAAAGTGCCCAGCCTCAGGCCTCCGTCCAGACACACACGTCAGATATGATGATGATTCCTGAAAATCTCATCTCATCATATAAAAGAAAAGGTTCTTCCAATCCCAAAGGATCAGCCACATACCCAGGTCCAATTATAACTTAGATCTTACCCAAAATACACGCCATAGCCAATTGTTATTAACTCAGCTAGAATTTATTAAAAAAGAAAAGAGAGAGAGTGTTGGTTAAAAGATCAATATACAGACAGACTTGAATTCAATTCTTGAGGTTCAAATGCATAGATGAGGTGAGCTTGTAGTTGCCAAAAGTCCTTTTAGAAATGGTCGAGAGGTTATAGTCCAATGTCCATATTCAGGGTGACCCCAGTCACTGACTCGGGATCTCAATCCTTATGGCTTAAGGTTTCCCCCTCTTGAAACCCAAAGCAGATCTGAGATGAAGCAGGATCATGTCCCAGGGTTCTTATACATTTCCAGCAGCCTTTCAGCCAGAGAAAACAATAGGCTTAACTCTTTCTCTCAAACATCCTGACAATTAGCACAGGGTAATTTACCCATTAAACAGTTCAGATCCAGGTTAGCACAACCTACACAGAGACAATAATACTATTTCACTCAAGTATCATCATAAATGTTAATATTCCTTTTTTGATCTTTGAATTAAAACTACAGCAATAAACAAGACTTGTTTGCTGACATCACAAGCCCTGAGCAAACATCTCCCCTTCTACCTCTAACAATGCCGACTTGCATTTCAAAGCTCTGTTCATTTACAGATCTTCCTAACCAGTCCTTAAGGTTCACCCATGGGTCAGGTCAGTGGGTGAGGTGAGTTAATTAACTCTTTCTGGCCCTGTCACCTTTCAATGAAATATTATATTACACTCATAATGTCACAGGAGGTCAGGAATGGGATAGCAGGGGATGCGGGTCAGGAGTGAGGGGCACCAGCAGAACTGTGAGTCTGGAGGTCAGGGCTGGGATAGCAGGGGCTGCAGGTCAGGAGTGAGGGGCACCAGCAGAGCTGTGAGTCTGGAGGTCAGGACTGGAATGGCAGGGGCTGCGGGTCGGGAGTGAGGGGCACCATCAGAGCTGGAGGGAGCGCACCAACACCTTCAGCTGGCACCTTTGCAGGGGAGGTCCCAGGCCATCTGTTGCCTGGAGACAGGGTGTCGGCCATTCTCTGTGCAGACGGCATCACACTGTCCCTCTCGGGCTCTACAACAATCACACCCCCTTATCCCATCATCTAGAGCCTTGAGAAATGCATAGGGGAAACTGAGGCACACAGACAGTATTCAGAGAAAACATTAAGCACATTCCCACTTCGTAACACCTGTATACGACCAGTTACATACTTTGAAGGGTGTAAAATAATCAAATATTGTGCTAAATACAATGATTCTCCAAACTGACCACCAAATTTAAGTTGCACGTTTTTCCCCTCAGGTGAGGGTTCTGGGGTGGGGCTGGGGATGAGGGGTTCACAGTGCAGGAGCGTGCTCGGTGCTGGGGGGTGCAGGCTTTGGGGTGGGGCAGGGCTGAGGATGAGGAACTTGGGGTGCAGACAGGCTGCCCCAGGGCTAGGGCCAGAGAGGACTCCCCATCACCACCACTGGCAGCAGCAAGCTCCAGGGGAGGGACCCCTCCTCTGCCCCCCTGCCCCCCGCAGCACACTCACTCTGCACCACAGTCACTGCACATGCTCCTAGGGCCTCTCTCAGGTCCAGAAAGCTCACTCACCTCCCCTGTGATGGGTACTGAGGGGGGGGGGGGTTGCCATCACAGGTGGCCTTCTGTGTTGCTGCCCCTCACCATAACTTCACTGTGGATGGGGGATGGGGCTGCCCCTTGCCCAGCATGGGGCAGAAGTGGGGTCTGCAGGGTGGTGGCTATGGTGGGGGGTGGGGGAGCAGGGTGTCACAAAATTCACCCAAGCCCCAGCTGCTCAGGTCTAGGAAGCCTCCCTCTCCCATCCCTCCTGTGGCGGGTGGGTTGGTGGGTGCTGGGGAAGGGGGCATTGCCTTCACATGTGGCTTCCTGCCTCCCCTGTGCAGCCTGCTGTGCCTCACTGGGGGTAGGGGATGGAGCTTTCCTGTCCCCAGCGTGGGGCAGGAGTGGGGGGGGGGGGGCTGCAGGGTGGTGGCTGGGCTGGGGGAACAGGGAGGGCAAGTTGGCACAAAATACACCCAAGCCCCAGCTGCTCAGGTAGGCCTATGAACCCCCTCCCCCATCTGCCCTGTGGTGGGGAGGGGCACTGCCTTCACATGTGGCTTCCTGCCTCCCTGACCCCTGCTGCAGCCTGCTGCCCCTCACCACAGCCTCACTGGGGGACGGTGGGAGGGGATGGGGCTGCCCCCCCTTCCCCAGCGTTGGGCAGGAGTGGGGGCTGGGGCTGGGGTGGGGGCAGGGGGGGAATCATAGGGTCAAACACTCACGGAAGCCCCAGCAGCTGCTAAGGTGAGTGATGTCTGTCTCCTGGCCGGAAGTCCCCTTCGCGTCTCCTCCAGGTAGGGGCAGGGGAGGGGAGGGCTGCCAAGCATGGCACGGCCCCCTCCACTCCCCTCCCGCTCCTGAGGTGCTACAGCACCAGCAGCTTGCACTGCTGTTATGCTGTAGCCCTTAGGCGGCGGCAGCAGCAGCAGCAAGGGAGAGAGACGCGCGCTGCGCACTCTTTACATTCAGGCAGGGAAGCTCCAGGGCGGGGAGTGGGGGGAAGCTCCAGCCCTGGCGGCGGCGGCGGCGGGGGGGGGAATGAGAGGCGGGGGGGGGGGCGCTCCAAGCAGGGGAGAAACCTAGCTTCAAATATTGGTGGAGCAGAGCCCCTGACTGTGAATATTCCTGGGGCTTTAGCTCCAGGAGCCCATATAAGTTGGTGCCCCTGGCTTCCACGAGTGCCGCACTCTGACCAGCTGAACCAGGCAAGCCACGGGAAGCTTCTCAAGGTCTTCCCCTGGTGTGGGCTTGGATGCGAAAAGCACCTGGCCGTTCATCAGCTGTTGCAAGAAGTGTGCAGAGTAGGAGTAGCGATGGGGCTGTAGCTTTCCACAGCATCTCAATTTGGGCAGCTTTCCATTCCCCTTTTCTGTGTAATGTCCCTCCCACGGGTTTCACTTGCGGAGCTGTACGACTCTGGCAGGGTGGCCATTTAGAAATCTTTTCCTTGCTTTTCTTTTTCGCCTGGCCCCAGCGTTAGGACCGTTTGGGTGTTTCAGTGGGTGTGTTTTCCCATTGGGAGGCATTTGGAAGTTTGGAAGGGGAGCCGAAAGAGGAGTCTTTTTCACAAGCAAGTTGGCTTTCTGCACAGGTAGGGCCCTTGGCCGTAAAGCTTAGCTCCGTCAGTGCGTCTGCATGGGGTTCCTCCAGTGCCTCCAGAGCCCGTGCTAAACTCTCGGTGTGGGCGTTTGGCTTGCGCCAGTCAGAGTGCGGAGCCTGCATCTTCCCAGGGCCGGCTCCCGTGAGGCGCGCATAACTTGGGAGGAAAGGGGTAGAAGAGGAAGCAAGTGAAGCTGACTTCGAGTGGTGGTGCCCCTGGGCGGAGTGGTTCTCCTGCTCCTTCCTGTCGGAGGGGTGGGCTTGGGGGGTCTGGCTGTGGGCGGTGGGAGGATGGTGTCCAGGGAAGTCCCAAAGGTCACCCTGCACCGGCGGAGTGTGAAACCTCTCCCCTAGGTTGGGGTGCCGAGGATTAAGCCTTCCTCTGTGGCTTGGGCTGGGGAGCGTGATCCGGCGTCGGGTACATTTGGGTGGAGCTGGCGGCCGGCAAGAATTCGGGCCATCAGGTCAACCCTCTGTGGACAATGGGGGCGAGCCGGCAGGCCTGCAATTTTGGCTTCACGGGCGGGCAGCTCAAGCCTGGCCTCCTATGAGCCTGGAAGGCAGCCAGCCGGGCTCACCTGTCTCCTCCCCGGGCCCAAGTTCCTTTCAGGCAGCAGGTGGAGCGAGGAGCCCAGGGAGGGGAGACCAAGGAGGTGTCCGGAGCCTCGTCCTGCCCGGCACCCTGCAGTGCTCTTGCCCGCTCCCGGCCCACCTGGTTTTGGCCTCTGCCACCCCTAGCAGTCAGCCAAAAGAGCAGAAGTCACCCTCTCCCTCCCGCAGTGGCCAGCATGGGGCTTGAACCCATGACCTTGGCATTATTAGCACCATGCTCTAACCAGCTGAGCTAGCTGGCCTACGGGAAACCCTCCCTTACCTGACCCTTTTGGAAGGAGTCACCGGCTGGCGCGGGGAATGATGTGGCCTCAGTTATCGAATGGATGGATCAAGACACCCCCTGCCAAGGTAGGGGAATTAGCTCAAGTGGTAGAGCGCTCGCTTCGCATGCGAGAGGCAGCGGGATCGATGCCCGCATTCTCCAGCGGCAAGGCAGCTGCGGGACTGTCTCTTGCCCTTCTTTTAGAAGCCATGGACAGTCAGCCGGCTCAGCTCCTCCAGTGGCCTCCATCCATCTCCCCGCTTGGCCTCCCAAAAAGCCAGCCCTTGCAGAGCACAAAGCTCTTCCTCCCCGGCCCTTCTCCCCCTTGCGCTGACTGGGAGGCTGGAGACAGCTGGGGGAAGTTAGCTCAAATGGAAGAGCATGGGAGAAGTAGTCAGACCCATACACACATTCTCCAGCCTGCTGTGCTCTGCTGGGCTGGGCTCTAGTGGGGGACCTGCACCTTTCTTTCTGAGCTCTCACTGGAGCACAATCCCTTTCCTCCTCCCTCCCTGCTAGTCTACGCCAAGCTCAATGGCCGGGAGGGAGAGCCACTCAAATACAGAATTACTCACATCCCAGGGGTCCATGAAGGGAATGAGGAGATGGGCGGGGTGGCACGCGATACCAGCTCAGCTGAGACCGTGAGACCTCGCAGCCTCCTGATCTCAGGCAGCATGGCAGCCCTGGAGCAGAGCAGAGCACGCAGACAGCTTGGAGACAGCCAAAGCGGGGAAGGGCTGCGTTGGTCTGGAAGAGGGAGTCGGTGGCTGTCTATCCTGGCGGAGGCAGGGTTGTTTTGCTGTATGCTGGGCCAGGGCCCAGGGAGTCTGCTAGAGTTGCTGAGCTGGGCCTGCTCCTGGCTTTCCTTGGCTTAGAGGAAAGTGGTGAAGATAAGAACGGCCCTCCTGGGTGAGACCGATGGTCCATCTAGGCCACTATCACTTCTTCTGACAGTAACCGATGCCAGGCACTTCAGAGGCAATGGCCAGAGCAGGCAATCGTCAAGTGATCTATCCCTGCGTTGTCTTCTGAAGTTTGGTGCTTGTTTCAGGGACTAACTCTCAGCCCAGACACACTCCAGGGAGGGAGCGTTGGTGTTTGTGCCGAGGAGCGTGGCTGGGACTCGGACCCCCTTCCCCAGCTCTGGGTAGCGCCCCCCCTCCCCATTTCAGGCTGTGTTCTGCTTAAGGCCACAGAGCCCTTGCCTTTTTTTGCCCGGTGCCTGAGAGTCAGGCCAGCTGCGGGGAATTAGCTCAAGCGGCAGAGCGCTCGCTTTGCATGCGAGAGGTAGTGGGGGACGCTGCCTGCATTCTCCGAGCCTGTCGACTAAGGGCTCCTGATGAGCGTGGTGGACGGGAGAGTCGGCCATCTGACTTTTGGCCTTGCTGCCCGTAGCGGTCAAGCCGAAAAATCAAAAGCCATCCTCCCCAGGCCCACAGCCACCCAGGGGCTCCTCTGCACCATCTTGCCTGAGCCGGTGGAAGTGGAGCCTGGAACTGAGCTGATGCGCTGAGGGTTATTTGCACTGTGCCCTTCACATGGAGGTTAAAACACGGGGCACAGATCTTTGAGCACAACCCTTGTCCTGAGGAATGGGGAGGGGGCTGCATAAAGAGAGACCGGCTCCCCCTGGTGGGGCTGCAGCGCTCTTCACAGGGGCAGTCCCACTGGCAAATCGTACCAGAGTTTTGAAAGCCTCCTTTTCTGGCCGCACTGCCCTCTCTCTAGGGGGAACTGGGGGCCCCAAACTTCCCAGATACCATCATAGGGAGGCCAACCTGAGCACACACACCTGCTCAGCACCCCGGGGTGCAGCCCTGAACTCCGGCAATCAGCTACAGTCAGCTGCCCACCCAACAAGCGTTATACGCAGGAGCCTTCGTGCCCCATGTGTTTAGGTCCTTCCCAGCGCCATTTTTAAACTCCACTGCTCAGGTCTAAGCTTTGGCCACACGGGGGCAGCCTGGACCTCAGCCAACGCCTCCCATTGCTGGTTGCGTTTCCCGCTCCTCGTGGCAGGTTCACACCCCGCAGGCAGATCTCTGAATCGGAGCCGAACAGTTCCCCAAATCCAGCGCTTTAGCAGCAGCTTTGCTAGGAAAGCGCTGACGTCCCCAAGTAACGTAAGAGCCAGAGCGCTGTGTCCAGGACCTTCTATTGGGCCCCTCACCGTGGTGTCTGTGTAGGCGCTAGGAGAAACCAGGAAAATGTTTTCATGGCGTTTAAGGGCAGAAGGGGCCATTAACTCAGCTAGTCTGACCCCCGAATAACACAGAATTACACCATGACACATATTGATCCCACAGACCTTAGATAGATCAAAGCGTTTCAGCCCTCAGGAAGGAGGCTAAACTGGGTGCCAGAGACAGCGAACAAGGGGCCCCCAAGGCAATGGCAGGGAGCTGACAAGGTGAAAAATGCCCAGATGAGCCCAGCAGGCGATCCACCCCCATGCTACAGAGGTGGGAGTCCCTGTTCCTCCTGCCCTTAAGAATCTCTGGTGGTAAGTGGGTCCCCCCAGTTCCCCAGATAAGAATCCTCCATGTGGTTTCCCTGGCTTCACCTCCAGATAAGAACATTGTGTGGAGGGGGTGGGAGGAAGGTTGTCTGGCAGATCTGTCAAGGGGGACTGTGTCTCCCTGTCTGGCCCAGGCTCCTTGGAGGAAGTGATCTCAGTGTGTCTGGCTGTCTCCATTCCTCCCACCCATAAGAATCCCTGGTGTGTGGGTGCACCCTAGACCATTAAGGATCTCTGGTGGGTGGGTGTCTCTCTCCCCCTAGTCAGGATCTCTGGGGTGTGGCTGTATAAAAAGAGGCTTTGACTCACCCAGGCTGGGCTGCCATCACGGAAGAGACCAGGTCCTTCTGTAGAGGGTTTGCGTTCCTCCAAGGCCGTGATCTCAGTGTGTGTGGGTGTCCCTGTCCCTTCAACCCTTAACAATCCCTGGTGCGTGGGTGCGCTGGGCCCCATTACAATCCCCTCTGTCTTACCCCCATGAGGGATCCGGTGGATGTGGGTGTTCTCCACGCTACTGGGGTTGTCTGGTGCTCCTGACCCTCCTGGTTAATAGTGGAGTGTGTGGGTGTCCCCCTGCCCATTAAGGATTCGTGTTGTGCGGATGCCCCCGTTCTTCTCATTAAAAATGGTGCAATGGAGCATATGGGTGTGTCCCCCACCCCATGAACTAGCTCCCGTGTTCCCCTGCCCCCATCCAGGCTCTGTGGTGTGTGGGTGTCACTGTTCCTCTTTTCAAGATCCGTGTGGCAGGGGGGCATCCCTCCCCCCAAGTCACAATCCCCAGCGTGTGGGTGCTCCCATCCCCCAAGCCAGGCTCTGCGGGGTGGGGGTGGGGTGTATAAAAAGAGACCGTGTCTCACTGTCTTGCCCAGGCTACGCTGCAGGGGCTATTCACAGGCGCGACCCCACTACTGATCGGCACGGGAGTTTTGGCCTGCTCCGTTTCCGACCTGGTCTGGTTCACCCCTCCTTAGGCAACCTGGGGACCCCAAGCTTCCCCGGGATCCCCATATTGATGCCGAACTTTGTGCGGACACCCGATCGGCACAACCCCCTCGGAGGCAGGGCTCAAGCCCAAGTGTCTACTCTGTAATTTGTACAGAGGCACCTCTGGGCTTGCACTGACTAAGGACAACAGCTGTGAGTGGGGTGCAGAGTGGGGATGGCTCATGTTAAAGGACTTTTGGTTGCCGGACTTACGAACCGTAGGGAGAAGGACACTGCCCAGCTTATTTGGGGGGTGGGTCTTTCCCTCATTGTTTATGTTTATGTGTTGGGGCTGCTGACATGACTTCTGCTAACCCTGGGCTTACATTGCAGTGTAGACATACCCTGAGAGGGCATCTATACTGTGACAAAATCCCGCTGGCCGGCTGGCCTGGATGATCTATTTTGGGCTCCTGAGGCTCAGACTGGAGCCCAAGCTTGGAGACCCTCACTCCTCATGGGGTCTTGGAGGCTGGGCTGAAGCCCAAGTGTCTACACTGTAATTTTATACCCCTGCAGCACAAGCCCCACAAGCCTGAATCAACTGACCCAGGGTTTGAGAATAGTGACTTGGGTGTGTTAATGGCAGTGTAGACATAATGCTAGGCTATGTCCACACTGCAATGGAACACCCAGCGCTGTCCTATGCCAGCTCAGGCTCCCAGGGCTTGGGGCATGGGGTGGTAAATTTGCAGTATAGACATCTTGGTTCAGGTTCAATACCAGGCTCTGGACCCCACAAGGTTGGTAGGGAGTTTAGCAAGCGAAAAAGTTAAAATGGCAGCGGAATATTACCATGGACTCAATGGCATTTCTCCATTGGTCTGTCTGCTTTGGGGCAGGGACAATAACACGGCCTGCTGCATTTGTTGTTTCAAAGGGTGGTTTAGGATTTTTATTCTCGTGCACGAAGCAGGACTCAACCCTCCGTGCAAACTAAATGAGCTGCCTACAGGTTCTGGCAGCCACAATGAGCCATTTGGTGTGAGAGCCCAGTCCTGCCCGTGTCCCAGAGGGAGGGTGTCATGTGTGACAGGTTGGACCACTGACCTATCAGCTCTTAACTCCCAAACTTTCAGTAATTCTGTTATCAGTGTAATTTAAACAGCCAGACTGGGCTGGACCAAAGGCCCATCTAGCTCTGTGTTTTGTCCTCCAACAGTAGCCAATACCAGGTGCCCCAAAAGTCAATCAACAAGGCACCACTAGGAGGTGAACCCAGGATCTCCTCTTTACAGGACAGGCGCTTTAGCCAGCTAAGCCATGGTACCTGCCTATGGCTAAAACACTCTGTCTCCCCACACCTGACTCCCTGCCATCCCCACTGTGGCCTGCAAAGCTTTGCTTGTGTTTGGATTCTGCAAAGCAGAGGATCAGGTGACGTTTTCCTTGCAAGCTGTGTGTGTGTGTGAATCTTTGGCCAGGTCTGCACTACAAAGTTATTTCAGTATCATTATATTGCTCAGGTGTGTGAAAAATACACAATTGTCCCTCGGTCATCAGCTTTTGGCTGGTGCACACACTGCAATACCACGTCTGGCGACAAAATTGCCCTGTTTTGGTGACAAAATAAAACCACCTCGACGAGAGGCCTAGAGCTTTGTGCAGCAAACTTAAAGTGACAAATTGTCAGTGTAGACGCTGCTGTTCATTATATCACCATAACTGGCCTCCACCAGTATCCCACCATGCCTGCCATAAACTCACCTGCCCTGCATTCCTGCTACAGAGGCTGGGCCCCTCCCCTTTCATAACTCCAGAAAGTTCTGACAGCTGAGCCACTATCTACACCGGGATTAGGTTGATAGAACTGCGTTGCCAGCCTAAGTAATGTAATTACACCAACCTAATTTCATAGTGTAGACGTGTCCAAAGAATCACACCCACACCTTGGGAGCAAAACTTCACCTGCTCCTCTGCTTTACAGAAGCCAAACACAAGCAATACTTGTCAGGGCCCAGTGGGGACTGGCAGAGAGTCAGGTGTGGGCAGACACACTGCTTTAAATAACAGCAGGTACTGTGGTTTGGCTGGTTAAAGCACCTGCTTTGTAAGCAAGAAATCCTGGATTCAACTCCCAGTGGTACCTTGGTGAGTGGCTTTTGGGGCACCTGGTATTGGCTACTGTCAGAAAACAAGAGTCAGAGCTAGATGGACCTATGGTTTAAATTACACTCGCAGGCACTGATAATAGAGTTACTGAAAGTTTGGGTGTTAAGAGCTGATAGGTCAGTGGTCCAGTCCCCTCAATGTGGTTTTAGCTGGAAACACACCTGGAGAACAAAGACTAAACTGAACTGATTCAGAAATGAGAAGAGAATAATAACAATAATACTTTCAAACTCTCCCCAAACAGATTAGTATTGGTTTTTCAGTTTGGGGAATTTTGTTTTCTCAGTCAGACCTTGCCAAGGGAAGCAGGGAGAAAATGTTTGAGTTGCCTCCTTCAGAACAGCTTGGCCTAGACACTAGCTCTGGTTCACTGCTCTGGCCTTGCTCGGGTTGAGGGTATTTTAATAATTTGGGCAGGTCCCAGGGTGTTTGGAGGAGATGACGAGGATGTTCCCTTTTGAGATAAAAATTAAGAAATACAGGACTAGAAAATTTTTCTTTTTTTAAGAAATCTGGAATTTAGACATTTTATTTAAAGCAAGAGAGTTCTGAGTTGCTGTTTGCAAGAAGCAACATTGTACCAAAGGGGGACATGGTTGTCTAGAAAGGAGGAGTAATGACTAAATGCATCCGATGAGGATGGGATTTGAACCCATGCGTGCAGAGCACAATGGATTAGCAGTCCATCACCTTAACCACTCGGCCACCTCATCTAAGTTGTCAAGAAAAAGACAGGAGGCAAAATCTAAGGCCAGCAGAGATAGGGACGAAAATGAGTTTCTAAACACTAAGCGGAAGCAGAGGCTGAATGAGCTCCCCCCTCACATCTAGTGAGGAGCTCGGGGAAAGACTTCAGGAACAGACCGTGTTTGCACAGACACACCTACTTTGCCTAGCTATGCAGCATGATGGGGCCGCTTTCCCAAAATGACCAGAAGAACAAGAGCCACATCCAGCTGCAGTTCAGGAATCTGATGACCAAAGAGCCAATAAATGTTCTGAGGGCTGGTATAAAATGCCTTCTAGTGAGCTATTGAACAAGCTCAACCTGTTTAGCTTATCAAAAGAAGATTGAAAGGTGACTTCACTGAAGTGTTGAAGTGCCATATTGGAGAGAAAAGATTGGATATTAAAGGGCTCTTTAATCCAGCAGAGAAAGGCATAACAAGACCCAGTGGCTGGAAGGTGAAAAGAGACAAATTCATATTACAACTAAGGCACAAATAGTCAACACCGAGGATGATTCACCACAGGAACAATCTCCCAAGGAAAGTGGTGGATTCGCCATGTCCTGATGTGATTTCATGAAGACTAGCTGCCTTTCTGGAATGTGTTTGCCCCAAAAGTAGATATTGTGTCATACAGGAGACCTGTGTTATGCAGGGGGTCAGATTAGATGCTCTAATGGTCTCTCCTGGCAATAAAGTCGACTAATTTCTGAAAAACTGAGTGTAGCATTGGGAGCAGCGTCTGATGTTTTCCTGTCTAGCCGGCTTGCTGCCTAGAACGAACGCTCCTTGAGTGGGGTGATCCAAGGGAGTAGCTCAAACCTCCAAAGTGTCTGGGCAGGGGCAGGACATTAGCACAGCAAGGGAGGGGTGTGGCAGTGACATCACAAAGGCTTTTTGCAGGACCTCAGACTATTGGTCAAAGGTGGTGGGGAGGTGGTGACCTCACAGAGAGATGCTGACATCAGCGAGGCAGGACAGGGGTGAGCGGCCAGGGAAACCTCAGAGACCCCTGTGGCTTTGCTTCAGCAAGTGTCCTTCTCGAGGTCTCTCTTTCAGGACTGAGAGAGTATTCGGGTTCACGTACGTGAGCTCCAGGAGGAACCTCTTTCGAGTTTTCTCCTTCCCTTTTCCTGATTTTACTAGAAAACAGCCATCCCTGTTTAGAAGGTAAGAGCCTCCTCGAGATTTGACACCTGTTCAGTCTGATCCATCTGGTGACAGTTGAATTCTAGGCATGGAAAACATGAACTTAAGGAGGCAGAATTTTATTCCGCACCTGGGATTTTGTCCCTTAGAATCACTGGGGTCATTAGGGTTTGTCCTTTTTGTTTCACCTTTTCCTCCATCCATCCCTTCCTCCTTTCTCTTTGTCTCTTGCTTGTTTTGTTCTTTCACCAGTTCCCCTCCGAACACCAGGAGCAGTGAGTGTGTGTGTGTGTGTGTGTGCGTGTGTTGCGGGGGAGTGCTTGGCAGCTCCCACTGTGGGAGGTCCACCCAAAAATGTGGGGCTGAAATAGTGCTCGGGCAGTGATCCCCACCGATGACCTGGGCCTCCCTTTGGGCTCTCTGGTGAGAACCCTCAGCCTACCGTCCTGTCTCTACCCTGATTGGCTGTGCAGGGGGTTATTGACAGGGAGGAGAGTCAGGTCCTTGTTGTTCTCTTTTAAGACCAAGGAAATAAGTCATAACCTGTTATATGTCGACAAATTTTGCTGCATTAATTGTCCCTGAGCAGTTCATGATTCTCTCTAACATTGCAGTTCTCCTCAAATACTTGCTGAATAATTACTGTGCACTGTTGTTGGTCTGGAGCTCATCTGAGAGCACTTTACTCAAGTCATTCAATGTCTGAAATTCAAGATCTGATGGTTAGTTTGAAAATCAGGGCTCTTGGGTCCTATTCCCAACTCTGCCACTGACTGGCTGTGTGACCTAAGACAAGTCAATTCTCCTTTCTCAGCCTTGGCTTCTCCCTCTTTCAAGTAGGGATAATAATGATCTGCTGCTACCTACCTCACGGTGGGTGGGGATCCATTGGAGAGTGTCACTAGGAGTATCAGAGGGGTAGCCGTGTTAGTCTGGATTTGTAAAAGCAGCAAAGACTCCTGTGGCACCTGGCTAAGCAAACAGAACAAACCCCAAATCCCCCCTGTGCTTTGGGGCCAGGTTTGCGGTGGGAATTCTGTAGTTCAGATGACTTCACACCTGGCCATTGTGATTCTTTACCAGTTTCTCTGGCATTGGGGCAATTTTGTGCTGCAGCTGTGATGGCCGAGTGGTTAAGGCGTTGGAGTTGAAATCCAATAGGGTTCCCCTGCGCAGGTTCGAATCCTGTTCACAGCGAGGCCTGTGTTTTAGCCAGTCCCTCACCCGGGCAACACCTCTGTACAACCCCCTGAGACGCTCTCAATTCTCTCCCCACCCCAAGTAAATCCTGTTCTGCTCCTTTCATAGAGATCCCTGGGACACCCCCTCACACTGTGTCCCTGAGGGGTCAGGCAAACTCTCAGCACCTGAAGCCTCTGCCACTCACCTGGTGCCCCATAGATCAGCCATAGCCCTGGTGCTGCTCCTCTCTCTAGAGTGCGAAAGGAGCCAAGTCAGTGACTCCATGGGAGCTATGGGGCTGCAGAACCAACAGAGGAAAAATAAGTGCTCAGCGCCCACTGGCAGCCAGCTCCCCCCCCGCCCCCCCGCACTACAGGCCTTGCTGACAAGCTCCTCCTCTTCCCCTTCAGCACCTCCCACCTGCCAGTGATCAGCTGTTCAGTGGGGTGCAGGAGGGGCTGGGCGGGGAGGGGGAGGAGCAGGGAGAGGAATGGGGCAGGAAGGTGCAGGGTGGGAAGAGATGGGACAGGGGAGGGGGATTGGAGGAAGGGGTGGGGTGGGGTGGGGTGGGGGCAGGGCCTGGGCAGGAAAGGGGGGGCTTTGTCACAGACCCTGGATCCCTCTAGGGCCGGCCCTGAAGGGAAGCACCGACTCTCACAGTGACAATAGAAGTGACCAGCCTTGCGGGGGAGGCTGAGGGAGATCCGCACTCACCAGGTCTCTTCTCTCCCCCATGGTGAGCCAGACACTGCTCTCTCCTGGTTCTCACTCTAGCAGCTGGACACCAAGGAGCC
This sequence comes from Mauremys mutica, assembly GCF_020497125.1. Lineage (NCBI taxonomy): Eukaryota > Metazoa > Chordata > Testudines > Geoemydidae > Mauremys > Mauremys mutica. Next base: position 651,794 of record NW_025423264.1, on the reverse strand, counting down.
ATTTCCCCACAGGAAGTGCATTGAGTGCCCCTGTGGTGCTGGGGGGCTGGCGCTGCTGCTGCCTGTGGGGCTGGCAGGGGGGCCGATGTCTGCACAGACTCTCAGCTGCCAGGCCGGAGGGGGCACTTGGGACCTTACCAGACTGGCTCAGTGAAGACGGGGGGTTGACAGAGCAATACAGACGCTCTCCAGAGCACGGAGCAGCAGCCGCCCATGCAGCCAGGCAATGAGCATTTCCCACAGCCTGGAGCCCAGGGGGAGGCGGCAGCTGCTGTTCCAGCTCCTCGGGGACAGGCCCTGTCAGCCAACAACCACTTCTTACTCCCCACAGCTAAGGGCGTCGGGTTCCTCCGGTGGGGGTGTGGAGCAGCCGTTCATTTTCCTGTCCTTTTTGTGTGCAACTGCTGACAAAAACATCCCAGACAAAGAAGCAACAGGCCAAAACACTACACTGCATCTGCCAAAGTAGCTCAGTTGGGAGAGCATTATACTGAAGATCTAAAGGTTCCTGGTTCAATCCTGGGCTTTGGCAGGTCCTGTCATCCTTTTTGTACAGGGATGGCTTGTTTTCTGGGAGCACAGCAGTGCCTGCACCCAAGGTGAGTCCCTGAGCTTGGGCTCTGCAGTAGGAAAACATATAATGGGCTTCTGCCCTTAGTTGGCCCACCTGACCTTTAAGAAGGAGAGATGGGAGCTGTCTTTCCCAACATGGCAGGAAGACAGTAAGGCAGAGCAGTCCTCAGAAATTGTGCCAGAGGGCTGCTGGGCAGTGACAGGCAGGGATTGGGGATGGAAGCTCCTCTGTGCAGCTGAGCAATGGCAGTACCAGGGAAGGGGCATCTGTAAAAGTGACCCAGCAACACCTCTCCTCCTCTGGGCACCTAGAGCAGAGGCAGCTGGTGCTGACAGCTCCAAGGGAAGGCTTAAAAGCCACAGAGCAACTGAGGTCAGGGCCAGAGAAGGGCAGGACCATGCCTATGTGTGGCTTTCAGACAGGCACAAAAACACCCAGCCAGGCTGCTCCCTGCCATGCCAAACACCCACTGAAGATCACCAGCATGCAGGGCGGCTGCTGATGCTCTGTGGCCAAGGTAACAAGATGGTAGCAAAGCAGGTCCAGCCCCTGTGGTGGGGCCTCTGACTGGTCCCACTCTCCATGCTCACTTTTGCAATGGGGCAGGAGATTTTACCCCAAGAGGCTTTTCCCCAGCTGGTGAGAAGCAGAGAAACACCCAGGCTCCGAAGACGCTGTGTAGCAAGTACCCTCCAGCACAGGGACAGGCGCACACTTGGAAGAGGGAAACTGCTCCACACTCTAGCCCGGGCAGCCGCCCATTTTCTTTGGCAAGTCAGGAAGGGCAAAGGCGAGACTGGAAGCACCTGGGGCTCATGCCCCAGCCCTTGTGACACCCAACCCCCAACTCCTTCCCGGGGCTCTAGCTGAAGCCAGAGCATTGACCTGAGCGGCCAAAAAGAGGTTCCAGCCCTGAAGGGAGCAGGACTTTCAGCCCAAAGGTAAAATTGCAGAAACACAACCACCAAGGGACTTGAACCCTCAGTCCTCTGATCCATACTCAGACACCTTATCCATTAGGCCACATGGTAACATGAGAAAAACCCCTCCAAGCACTTCTTTGGAAAAGGCGACATTGTATGTCTCAGGTCATCTGCTGAGGGGAGCCGAGACTCTCTGGGCACAAGAAGTCGAGTTCCCAGCAACACGTGAGACTTAATTATCTGGAGCCAGGTGCAGGGCTTTGGCAGGGAGGCTCAGGCATGGAGGATTGGGGTGCAGCGGATGGACCGGCTGTCTAGGTGCGGAGATTTAGTCGCACGGAGGCACAGGAGGGAGGAGGAGGAGGAATCCTGCTGACAGGCAGTGGCTGTGCAGAAAAAGAGGAGGGGTTCCTGGGACTTTTTTTGCCTCTCTTTTGCCTGCCTGCTCGCTCTTGTGCTGAATGGTGAAGCTGTTCTCAACGAACACAGGTAGTTCAGTGGGTAGAACATCAGGCTCTTAATCTGAGAGTCCAGGGTTCCAGCCCCTGTTTGGCTATCAGCTTTTAAGTTGCCTTGTGTGCCAGAAGCCAAATGATTCCTGGTGCTGTTCACAGCCACATGCGGATTCCCAGAAGCTGTGGCCATTTCCTGGAAAGGTTCCTTTCCTCAGGAATCAGGAGAGAGGCCACAGCCACAGGAGCAGGCCTGGAACACGCAGTCTCTGGCTGCCAGGAAGGGCTGTGGGGCCAGGTGCTGAGAAAGCTCAGAGGGGGAGCAGCAAAGATGAGGGGAAGAGAGACAGAGAAGCAATGAGGACAGAGCACAAGTGTACAGGGGGTTCAGGTCTGGCTATTGTGGAGAACTTCCCTGGTTTATACACGACCCTGGTACAATTGGCTGGAGAAAGGATCTGAGTCCCCACCCCCTTACGCTGAGGCTGCCTAACCCCAAGGACGCTCTTTCTACTCTCCTGTGTGGCAGAGACCTCGTAACCCCGACAAGGCTGGGCCCAGGAATCCTGGGGGGCTTTGATGACCCCCAATCTTGTCATGATCACTTGAACAGGGGCTACAGTGTCCCCACTCTGGGAACTTCCCTGACCCACTCCTCACTGCATGTGCTTCAAGCAAACACCATCTATTACCCAGCAATCAATGTAAAACACAAGGAAAGATGGGAAAGGAAAACACGTCACCCTGTTCTGTGGTGCAGGGAGATCACAACCAGCGTCTCTGGAGGGTCAGGGCAGGTCACAGTCTCTCCCTCACATGTCCCAGGCCTCCTCCCCAGGCCCTGGCTGTGCTGCAGGGACACCACGGGCTGGACACTTGCTCTGGCAGTGGCCACATGCTGTAGGTGACAGGCCCTTGTTCCCAGTGTCAGCCCCCATGTAGGGGATATGATCCCCCCACCCCCAAAAGTCTGGCCTGCAAGATCTCTTGACGGGTGGCATCTCCTTGCTCTGGGCCTTCTGCCCAGGGTCCCCCTCGCTCTCCCACGCTGCTCACTGCACCCACCTCCAGCCCCAGTGCTGCTGCGGCTCTGCCTCCAGCTCCCTGGGCTGCTCCTCTGGCTCCGCTTGCTGCAGCTCTTCTCCCAGCACAGATCTGCTCCCTGGGCAGCTTCTACGGCTCGTGCTGCTGCGGCTCGGCTCCCAGCACAGATCTGCTCTGGTTCTCCCCGGCTGGTGCAGCTCTGCTCCCCGGCTCTTCTCGGGCTCCTGCTTTCTCCTTAGCTCCGCCCCACTCTGGCCCGGGCAGTTCCAGCTCCCACGGAGGATGGGACCCCCTGGCCTGGTGACTCCCTCATTACACTGCCTGGCCTGTCAGTGCGGCTAACTTGGAGCTTTGGCCTCTCCCCATTGCCCCTGGGGACTGTCAGTCTCAGGGTCCTGATTTCCCATTGGTCCTTCCCCCTTCTACTGGGACTGGGAAGTAGCCAACCAAAAACCCCACTAAGTTTTAAGGGGCCAACAGTCCCTTACACAAGCCAGCCCCGTGAGGGTCACCAATGTGCAGAGAAGACAGCATGAGCTGGTCCCATGGTGTAACAGGCAGCACTCAGGACTCTGAGTTCAAATCTCAGTGGGACCTTGTGTTGGCTTGTGGTAAAGCCCTGGAGCTCCCAGTGCTCAACTTCCCTGTCTCCAGCTGTGCAAGAGCAAATCTTTCCCCTCCTGCTGGGTGACTCACACCTCCTAGAGCCAGGGCTTTGGCTGGGGTGGCCACAATGGGTTAGGGCTCTAGAACTTGCTAACCTGATGGTTGGGATTCTCGCTGCTTCACCTGATGCCCACAAGTTTGGCCCTGGTGCTTCCTGCCACACTTTTCCTGGGGCCCACATGGCGCTTGAAGAAAGGAGGGTCAGGGCTGGGATTGATAGTCGGGGCTGGGCAGGAGGGAGGAAGAGCCCCAGGCTGGAGCCCCACACACCTTCCCTCCTCCTCTGGGCACCTAGAGCAGAGGAGGCCCAGCTCTGTCTGCTGGACACCTCGGCAGAGTAGGTGAGTTCATGTGAATACAGTCTGGTCCCAAAGCCTCCCCCAACCCTGGCTCGTCACTAGCTGTCAGGGCAGAGCTCATTCACACCTTGCTTCCAAATTATCACTTGAAATTCTGAGGTTGGCCAACATTGCCGAAGCCAATGCACCGACATTGTCAGCAAACACAACAGCTGGGTGAGGAAACCCGGCTTTGTCCAGACTTTTCAAACCTATTTTACTTTCTCAGGTACAAGTATTTTTCATACGTTGGATCTGCTTTTAAAGTGTGTGTTAACGTTTCAATTTCCATTCAGATTTGCAACCAGTGACAACACTGGCAGCGCTGCATGTAACTACCTGACCACTGGGGGGTGTTGGGGAAATTCGGGGGAGGGGTGCACAGCCCCCTTGCTGGGGGGCGTATAGGGAATGCCGGTTTCACTGAACTGAGTCTCCTACTGCAGCACCTCAGTAGGTCACATCAGAGAGGAGCTGCAGTGTCTAGGCAGTGGGATGCCTGTGCCTTTAAGAGCCCAGCTCTGGGAAGCCCATGCTGAGAGGTGCTGCCTGTGGGAGGGGAAATAGAAAAGCCCCTCTGCTCCCCCCACCCTGTTTTTGCAAACACTGGAGTCTCAGCCCCCCCCCGGGGTAACTGTTACCCCTCTGCCCCTGCCTGTGCCGGGGTTTAACCCTCTGGCAGCGCCTCCCCCTGGGCTGAACTCCGGCTCCTTCCCCCCTCCCTGACTTTGCCCTTCAGCCCCTCTCCTAACTCTGCCTCCAGCTGCTTGACCCCCCCAACCAGTCAATTTCCACCCCCTGCTCAGACCCTGGCCACCCCCTCCTCTGATTTGCCCCCCTTTGCCCCTCTTTAATCCCTGTAAAAAGTAGGGGGGGGGCTGGGTCCCATTCTCTAGGGGGGGGCTGGGCACCTGGCCCCTGCCTGCCCAATGCTCAAAGCGCCCCACGATCTTGCGGATGTTTGCCGAGTGCTGCAGGGTCACCTGCAGGGGGAGAGAGACACGGTTAGGAGGTGATGCAGCCAAGGGTGCCTCACCCAACACTGAGATGCAGCCACCTCTGGGGTGGGTTGCACAAGTCAGCAAATGAATTTGGAACAGGAAACGCACTGAAAGGACCAAGGCAGCTGCAGGAGGTGGAGGATCCCAGCCCTGCCCCTCCCCCACTCTACCCCCTAACCCCCACTCCCCTCCCACATTTGAGGGGAGAACCCAGGAGTCCTGGTCCCCAGCCTTGCCCACCCCCATATTCCATCCAACAGCTGCCCCCCCAATTGCAGGGCAGTGCCGCGAGGCACACCAGGGCCTGCCTGTTTGCACAGGATGGGCGACGCCAGTGCCCCAGGGTGGGGAGAGACGATGCTAAGGGAGAAGCAGGCAGCAGACACCCCCAAGACAGAGGAAGAACTGTTAGGGGGCGCCGTGCTGCAAGGAGTGAGGGGGGTTGGCAGGGAATGGGAGGATCTCCCCTCACAGCGGGTGCATCTGTCTCCCCCGCAATTCCTCCCCAGCCCTACCCCGGCCCAGGCTAACCCCGGCCCAGCTACCAGGGTTACATTTGGCCTGGATTCCCCAGCTGCTGGGGGAGGGGCGTGGGGCTGGGACCATGAGCCTCTACTCCCCCTTCCCCCGACTCAGCTGCATGGGAACTGACCAAAGGAGCCTGCAGCACTGCTGCCTAGAGGAAACTGAGGCACCAGCCAGTGACAGACACATCATGGCTCTCCTCATCCTCATCTTCTTTTCCATATACAACCCGGGGTGGGTGGGGGGAAACTCAGGGCAGTTGCATAATTAACCTGTGGAACTCCTTGCCAGAGGATGTTGTGAAGGCCAAGAGTATAACAGGGTTCAAAAAGAGAACTAGATAAATGAACAGAGGACAGGTCCATCAGTGGCTATTAGCCAGGGTGGGCAGGGATGGTGCCTGTAGCCTCTGTTTGCCAGAAGCTGGGAATGGGCGGCAGGGGATGGATCACTGGATGATTCCCTGCTCTGTTCATTCCCCCGGGGCCCCTGGCACTGGCCGCTGTCAGAAGACAGGAGGATACTGGGCTAGATGGACTTTGCGTCTGACCCAGTCTGGCCGTTCTTATGTCTCCCTTGGCGCAGCAGTGACACCCAGTGGGCAGTCAGAGTAATGCACAGAAGGTGTCTCCATTGGCGCAGCAATGACACCTCGTGGTCATTCAGGGTAATGCACAGAAGGTGTTTCCCTTGATACAGCAGTGACACTCAGTGGCCAGGTGGCGTAATGCACAGCGTGTGTCTGCCTTCTAGAAGCAGTGACACCCAGGGACCGGTCACGGTAATGCACAGATTGTGTTTCCCATGGAGCAGCAGTGACACCCAGTGACCAGCAGGGGTGGCATCAGACTCTTCTCGTTTGGTGGGGGACTGAGATGGGCTAGACAAAAAAAATTGGGAGGCAGGCTCCATCCTTTATGGGAGCAATACAACCATTATTAAAATAAAATAGTAAACAGGGTTTACTTTAATAATCTAAATCTGTCCAAATTTTAATACTATGAGCTCAGATCAAGTGAGAGTAGTCTCTTGGTCTATCCAAGGACATGATCAAGTGTCTTGATGTTTTTGGTCTTTTGGCCTCGAGATGAAAACCTTGTCTGAGTCTTTGGAATCTTGAGATAAAAATATTATTTAAATCCAAAGTTCTTAAAGATCCCATCAACAACAAAAACCTAAATGAAAAATTGAAACAAAAAACAATGCTTAATTTAAAACCCAAACATTAAGAAAAACTTTGTTTTTAAAAATAAAAACTAACAAATGCCATAAATTAATAATTTCAACATTTTATCAAAAAGGTGTGCTACAGCAGGATGAGAAAATAACATAAAATAAATAAGCCTGACCACTAAAACCTCCCATAAAGGAATCACATCCTTGAATACTGGCCAAAACTGTATAAAATATGCAGAACTATGTCAAAACTGGTGTTGCAGGTCAGCCATTCGAATCCAGAAAATGTCAATTAAAAGCTCCATTCCAATTAAAAAAAACAAAACAACCCAATAACCCAAAACAGTCACAGCCTGAAACAAACCTACACAGAAGCAAAATTAAACCTGTGCCAACATTGGAACAAACTATGTAAATTTCTAATTCTAACTTCTTGTTTCTCCCAGGAGGAAAGTGTCTTGCATCTCAGTAACCAGGCTGTCACTGCAGCTTTCCTTTCACTAAATAAGAAGTGGCAGTATCATAGCCAGTGAGGTTAATCCGAGGCGTGATTATTGCTAGTTGAAAACTTTTCCCAGTGCCCTCAGTTTTCTCTATGAGAAATTGAAATTGTATCTTTGCACTAATATCCCAAATGTGCAAGTCCATCCTCTCAGAGCAGCCCCACACCCTGAGCCCAGGGGAGACTCCCAACTGGTTTGTGCATTTGTAACCCTGGGGCCTGAAGCTGATGAGAGAAAGGGAAGTGAGTGATCTTGGAGGTTTCCGATACCACCTGCTGGGAGCAGAGGGAATTGACTGAACAACGTCCTGGCTAATTTTCATCTTGTTCTCTGCCAGCAGGCTCCACTGGAGAGCTCGGGAGTGACTTGACCATGGCAGCACCCTATGTACATTTTGGAGCCATTGGGGTGAAATGTGAGTACTTTTGGGGTTGGGACCCACATGAGAAGGGATGTGCACAAACTGGAGAGAGTCCAGCAGAGGGCAATAAAAATGATTAGGGGACTGGGGCACATGACTTAAGAGGACCTACAGGCCATATCCTGTATGTTAAGCTAAGGCAAAGTTAGCATCTCTATAGTGTGACCTTTTACTCAGAAAGGGAAATTGACCTTTATCTTGTTACTCAAATAGAGAAGTACCCATGCCTGTCTAAGACCTTTACCTAGACCAATCGACAATGGAGAATGGCATAAGGGGTTTTTCAGTGTTGTACCCACAGAATTAACATGTACACCACAAGGGAACTTATGTGCATATGTACATGTCATCAACACGCACAAACATACTAGCCTATGAAGTAAGCGTACCCTAACGTTTTGTGGGTAAGGAATGAAATTTGGGCATAGGAGGAAGGATTTCCGGCACTTGTGCCCTATAAAAGAGGTAACCCACCTCGCTAGAGCACGTCGCTCTATCATTCTGACTTACTTCCTCCACTCTCTCTCTATCTACTATCAGTAGGCTGTACTTGTTCTTAAACTTTAAGTTTCAAAGTAACTCGGCTAAGCTCGGTTTCCCTAAGTTTTTATTCTTTGTTTATTAGGATTTGATTTTAAGTTTAACTTATTCAAGTAAACCCAAAGTAACATTAGCTTTTTCTAAGCACTGCATCTTTCACTCAAGAATTGAGAAACCTGAACTGCAAGGCTGGTTCTGTGTCTCTTACCACCAGGTTATCAAGGAAGGGTGTGAGTATATTAACCAAAACTTTGTTGCATACAATGCCATATGTATCTTTTGAATAGCAGTAATGCAACTGTAACTTTATAACTCAATTAAATTAAATAAAATGTAAGCTAATAAATTAAATTTTCATCATATTTTCCAAATTAATATTATTAGTACACCCTAAATCAGGCTACATGGGACAGAGAGTTGGAGTGCAGGGGGATGAGAGCACTGGCTCTGGGGGTGCAGGCTTTGGGGTGGGGTTGGAATGAGAGGTTCAGGGTGCAGTAGAGGGCTCAACGTTAGGGCAGAGAATTGGGCTGTGAGGGCTCTGGAACAAGGCCAGGAAAAAGAGAATTGAGGCATGCAGGGCCGTCCTTAGGATTTATGGTGCCCTAGGCAAGATTATGAAACTGGTGCCCCTGTGCCTGATCTGCTTTTAGCAACACAAATATAAGCATACAGTATTGGAAAACTTGCCACATTCACGTTATTAAAACCATTTTAACTTAATGAAGCACAATGTAATGCTGATGCACTGGCACTAAAGAAGTAGCACTATAGAAAAAAATCTGATTTGACAGAATGATGCAAATAGTATAATTTTTTTAATTTTGTCAAAATTTTATTGGAAATTTATATGAAGAGGTATTGAAACAAAGATTTGTTTTTAATTAAAAGCAATCTTTCTGGCTTTTTTGGCTGCAAAATCAGTTTAATAAGCTGGGTCTCCAAACAGTGGGAAAATATAACCCTAGTTTTACTGCTAGGTAAAGGACAAAGTGACCAAAATGAAGTCAGCACACAATCATCTCATCTAGATTAAGGTAGCACAGAAATTTTACAGAAGTCCTATTGTACCTTATTTTTGTTTGGAAAGACATTAGCAATAGCAGCACATTCATATGATAAAATACATGATAAATCACTGCCTCTAAAGTTCCATAAAAAACTGACATTTTCACAGCTCTAGCATGATCTGCTGTACAGATTCTTCACAAGGAAGTGTCCCTGGCCTTTTTAACTCATATTAACTATGTATTTACTTTATGACAGTTGGAGAAAACATTGTGAAAATGTAAAACATTGGCTGCCCAACTTCTGGGCTGGCAAAAGCTATACTGACTCACAGGAAAAAAAAAAGCAGGAGAATCTTAGTACAACATATGGTCAGTCTATACCAGGGGTCGGCAACCTTTCAGAAGTGGTGTGCCAAGTTCACTGTAATTTAAGGTTTCTCGTGCCAGTAATACACTTTAACGTTTGTAGAAGGTCTCTCTCTATCTCTATATTATATAAATAAACTATTGTTATTATCTGAGGTCCTGGCCACCGGTCCTGCTCAGGCCGCTGCCAGCTGAGTAAATGAAACCCCAGACAAGCAGTGGGCTGAGCGGGACTGGTGGCTGGAACCCTAGACAAGGATCCCAGGCCCTGCTCAGCCCCCTGCTGGTCTGGGGTTCTGACCACCAACTCCTGCCAGCCAGGATCCCGGCCGCCAACCCCCCTCAGCCCGCTACCAGCCTGGGATTCTGCTCACCCAGGCTGGCAGGAGGCAGAGTGGGGCCGGCGGCTGGGCTCCTGACTGGCAAGGGGCCGGCAGCCGGAACCCCGGAGTAGCAGTAGGCTGAGTGCTGCCAGCACCCCAGACTAGCAGCAGACTGAGCCACTCAACCCTCCACCAGCCCTGCTCAGCCCGCCACCAGCCCACTCAGCCCGCTGCCGGCTGAGTGAATGGAACCCCAGGCTGACAGCAGGTTGAGTGGTTCAGCCGGCCTGCTCAGCCCGCTGCCAGCCTGGGGTTCCTTGGGGGTCCCCAGGCCAGCAGCAGGTGCTGAGTGGGGCCGGTGGCCGGTATCCCAGCTGGCAATAGGGCAGCAGCCGGAACCCCAGAGCAGTGATGGGCTGAGCCGCTCAGCCTGCCGCTGCGTACCATCAAAAATCAGCTCACCTGCCACCTTTGGCACGTGTGCCGTAGGTTGCCGACCCCTGCTCTATACACTAGTAAGGAGATGAGCATATTACAGTTGCTGGAGGGCTCTTATCAGGAGTAACAGGCTATGAGGAAGTCAGTCAACATTTTTGGTTTCGCTGATGAAAACTGGCCCACTCCCTGCCTCAAACCAAACCTGTCACTAATAATTGTCAACAACTTAATTTTCTGTTTTTGGCTAAGATATTGATTTTTTTTTTAAAAAATATTGAAATTGGATTCAGGATTGTTAGCAAGAATTTTTGGCAAACAAAGTTATTAAATGACAACCTAAATGACAACACAGTACTGCTTTCATGCTTGGCTCACCCCCCAGCCTGCTGGTCCAACAGCTGCAGTAGACCCCAAATTCCACCTCTTGGGGTGCAGAGTGGCAACAGCAGCAGCAAACCCTCAGGTCCAATCACACGCCAATGGGCACCACCACCAGCCTTACGGACCATGGTGAAGTTAGCACAGCATCTGATCTCAGGGACAGGTCACCCATGAAGCCACAGCAGCTCATCCTGCCCTGTGCAGCTCCCCCCGATGAGATGGATCACTGGCAGCTGCCAGCCCGGGGGAGACGCGCTCCCCAGCTAGGCTGACCAGATCCAGATGTCCTGATTTTAAAGGGCCAGTCCTGATATTTGGGGCTTTGTCTTATATAGGCACCAATTACCCCCATCCAGAGTGACCAGACAGCAAGTGTGAAAAATCAGGACAGGGGGTGGGGGGTAAAAGGAGAGTATATAAGAAAAAGACCCCAAAATTGGGCCTGGCCCTATAAAATAGGGATATCTGCTCACCCTACCCCAACCCCCTGTCTTGATTTTTCACACATCTGGCTAACCCCAGCCCAGCCCTGTGTGACATTCCAATCCTGGCTCACTGCCAGGAAGTGAGTTACTTTCACTTTCATTCCTCAGCAGGCAGCCAGCCTCCCCACACCTTCCCCCCCAGCACCTCACCCAACCCAGCCCTGACGGAGGGGAGGGAGGAGAGAGAGAGGGATGCTCCTGGGGAGGAGGGAGAAAGGAGGGGGTGCTCCATGGGGCAGGGCGGGAGAAGAATGGATGTTATGGGGGACAACAGAGGATACTGGTTCCAGAGCCGCAGAGCCTGCCTCACCTCACCTCAGCCGGGGGGAGAGTCACACTCACAGGTGAGCTCCCTCCTCAACCCCTCCCCCTCCCCCTCCCAGAGACCCCAGCAGCCAATCCCCTCCCTCAGACTGTGCTGCATTCGGCTCTCTCTAGGACCCAGCAGCCCTGCTCTTACATGCTCCACTGCTTCCCATCTGTCCAGACTCCCAGCAGAGCAGTGCCCCCATACCTAGCGGTGCCCTAGGTGGCTGCCTATGGCAAAGGACGGCCCTGGAGACATGAGAGAGAGATCAGGCTAGAGTAGAAAGTGGTTGGGGGGGTGAAGAGTTTGAAATGGAAGGAGAAGAAAAATCTTCCTCCTGCTCCCTCTCATCAGAGCATCTAAGAACCAAGTGAGAGATACCTCTCCCCCACTGCAACATCAGTGGTGGGCTTGAGCTGAGGAAAGAACTTCTCTCCCCAGCAGCTCCAGCACACCTGGGCTGGGCCATGGACAGCTCCCCCCAAAGATCTGGTGTGCCTGGCCTGGGACAGGGGAGGGGCTCCTCTCCTCTCCATTGGGGACATGGCGGGATGAGAGATGTGACAGGGCTTTATGGGAAATCATTATTTGCCTGATTCATGTGCCAGTCCTAGTCCCTGCTGACCCAACAAACTGTTTATCCTGCATGCTGATGCCAGTTTGGAGGGTCTAGGAGCAGTCTCCTACCAGGAAGTGGAAGGCAAATGTAAATCTGTGGCCTTTGCCAGCTGAGGACTGTCCGATAGCGAAACTCGCTATCCCATCCACCAGCTGCAGTTCTTGGCCTTGAAATGGGCCATCACTGAGAAATTTCCAGACTACTTGTCCTGTGCTCAGTTTCAGGTATGGACAGAGAACAATCAACTGACATGTGTATTAACAAGGGCTAAGCTGGATGCTACAGGGCAGAGATGGGTGGCTACTTTTGCTAGCCATAACTTCAGCATTCAATACCAGTGAGCTGGTATAAGGAGTGTGATTTATCAGGATCACCAATTCTTGGCTGGAGGAGGATGTAAGCAGGGTCAGAATGAACTCTACCCTGCCATCTGTTGGTGATGTGTTGTAAAGGCCTTTTGTTGCTGATGTGCATGGTCACACCCACCCCGCATTGCATGATGGGGGTGCTTGTCCAAATGGTGATTTTGGCTGCTGTGGGATGCCCAAACTCTCTTAATAGGGCAAGAGTAATAAAGTGTAGTAATCCTGGTCATATGAATAAAAAACAGTAGAATGGTACTTAGCAGTTCATGATTTCAGGACTCACCCGAACCTACATAAAAATCGTTAGACAAGGGACATGGGTTCCAAAGAATAGCAATTTAAGAGAGATTGTGTTTAACATCCTGAGATTTTTCTGAATTCTCTAAATGCACAATTTATGGTTTTCTTCTCTCTTTAGTTGAAAAATAGAATTAATTATTATCCTATTACAAATAATATGATATAGCATACACCTAAAATCATATACAGATAAGTAAAAATTTTAGTTATACTGAAGCAGGTGGTATCTGATGCTACTTAAAAGCTTAAGTTTGCAGGAATATAGTACGGAATGAGAACCTGGCAGAACAGTTTTGCTGGAAGAGTTAGCAGAGCGAGATTGTTAGTCACAGGTCAGTGGGTGGGTTTATGCAAATACTGGACTTTTGGACAGGGGCAGGGCACACGACTTCTGTGGCACATGCACCACCTCTGCAACTAAAGTTTGCTACCTCACACCCTAACAACACACCTTTTACCTCTCAGGACCAAAATACACCATGAAAGAGATCTAACGACATAAGCTTAGGGTTAGCAACTGCAGCACTAATAACAATTTTAAGAGATTCAAAACCGCCTCTGTCTTTCCACACCAGGGACAGCAGATAGGACATCAGCAGCACCTGCAAGAAACCAACAAACATCCATTTCTTCCTTCCTCCACATGCTGCCGTTAGGAACCCATACCCCTTAATGGTGAGTACTTTTCAGACGAGGGTGACGCTCTCAGAACTCAAATGCCAGGTACAGTTACTCTGTCCTTGATCCAAAATCAACAGGAAAATACACTGGATTACTCCTGCCCCAATAACAAAGAGACTGGGGATCCCGCAGCAGCTGAAATGACCATTTGGACAAGCACTCCCATCATGCAATCCGGGGTGGGTGTAACCATGCAAATGACATCAGCCCCAAAAGACCTTGACGACAGATCACCAACAGATGGCAGGGCAGACTTCATACTGACCCTGCTTCAACTAGATTGTGGCAAAGATTCCAAAACATCGAACGTTAAAACTCACCTAACGCGGGACAATCCATCCTCATCGTCGTAACCGCTCGTTATACTCCACACCCGAACGTAGCCCTCATATGGACAACATACCCTCCTAACTCAGTGTCTGTACGTTAACCTTTTACCCCCAGTCCGGGCTATTGCAGATTATGTATTTCTTACGCCACCCCCATTTTAAACCGAATTTCGCACCCCTTGGGTAAGCTGTATGTTGTTCCCTGAGCACCAGAAACTTCTACGCCGAAACTCTATACCGTACACTTTTTTTTTTCTTTGAACCTCATCTTAATAAAATGTTGACTTTTGTTTGAGATCCCGGCTCCTGTTCCTTTGCAAGGTGTGTGGGATGCCTGTGCCTTTAAGAGCCCAGCCCTGGGAAGCCCATGCTGAGAGGTGCTGCCTGTGGGAGGGGAAATAGAAAAGCCCCTCCGCTCCCCCCACCCTGTTTTTGCAAACACTGGAGTCTCAGCCCCCCGGGGTAACTGTTACCCCTCTGCCCCTGCCTGTGCCGGGGTTTAACCCTCTGGCAGCACCTCCCCCTGGGATGAACTCCGGCTCCTTCCCCCCTCCCTGACTTTGCCCTTCAGCCCCTCTCCTAACGCTGCCTCCAGCTGCTTCACCCCCCGACCAGTCAATTTCCACCCCCTGCTCAGACCCTGGCCACCCCCCTCCTCTGATTTGCCCCCCTTTGCCCCTCTTTAATCCCTGTAAAAAGTAGGGAGGGGTGCTGGGTCCCATTCGGGGGGGGGGGCGGCTGGGCTCCTGGCCCCTGCCTCCTCAATGCTCAAAGCGCCCCCCACGATCTTGCGGATGTTTGCCAAGTGCTGCAGGGTCACCTACAGGGAGAGAGAGAAACAGTTAGGAGGTGATGCAGCCAAGGGTGCCTCACCCAACACTGAGATGCAGGCACCTCTGGGGTGGGTTGCACAAGTCAGCAAACGAATTTGGAACAGGAAATGCACTGAAAGGACCGAGGCAGCGTCAGGAGGTGGAGAAAACCAGAAAAAGCAAGAGCCCTGGATCCCAGCCTTGCCCCTCCCTCACTCTACGCACTAACCCCCCTCCCCTCCCAGATTTGGGGGGAGAACCCAGGAGTCCTTGTCCCCAGCCTTGCCCACCCCCATATTCCATCCACCAGCTGTCCCCCCAATTGGAGGGCAGCGCCACGGGGCACACCAGGGGCTGCCTGTTTGCACAGGATGGGTAACACCAGTGCCTTGGGGGAGAGATGATGCTAAGGGAGAAGCAGGCAGCAGACACCCCCACGACAGAGTAAGAAGTGCTAGGGGGCGCCGTGCTGCAAGAAGTGAGGGGGGCTGGCAGGGAATGGGAGGATCTCCCCTCACAGCGGGTGCATCTGTCTCCCCCGCAATTCCTCCCCAGCCCTACCCCGGCCCAGGCTAATCCCGGCCCAGCTACCAGGGTTACATTTGGCCTGGATTCCCCAGCTGCTGGAGGAGGGGTGTGGGGCTGGGAGGCATGAGCCTCTACTCCCCCTTTCCCGGACACAGTTGCATGGGAACTGATCAAAGGAGCCTGCAGCACTGCTGCCTAGAGGAAACTGAGGCACCAGCCAGTGACAGACACATCATGGCTCTCCTCATCCTCATCCTCCTTTCCATATACAACCCGGGGTGGGGGGGGTAAAGTCAGGGCAGTTGCATAGTTAACCTGTGGAACTCCTCACCAGAAGATGTTGTGAAGGCCAAGACTATAACAGGGTTCAAAAAAGAACTAGATAAATGAACAGAGGACAGGTCCATCAGTGGCTATTAGCCAGGGTGGGCAGGGATGGTGCCTGTAGCCTCTGTTTGCCAGAAGCTGGGAATGGGCGACAGGGGATGGATCACTTGATGATTCCCTGCTCTGGTCATTCCCTCTGGGGCACCTGGCACTGGCCGCTGTCAGAAGACAGAAGGATACTGGGTGAGATGGACTTTGCATCTGAACCAGCCTGGCCATTCTTATGTCTCCCTGGGCGCAGCAGTGACACCCAGTGGGCAGTCAGAGTAATGCACAGAAGGTGTTTTCCTTGGCGCAGCAGTGACACCCAGTGGCCAGGTGGCGTAATGCACAGCGTGTGTCTGCCTTCTAGGAGCAGTGACCCACCACTGACCAGTCACGGTAATGCAGAGAGTGTGTTTCCCGCCAATCTGGGTAATGCACAGAGCATGTTTCCCATGGAGCAGCAGTGACACCCAGTGACCAGCAGGGGTGACATCAGATTCTTCTCATTTGGTGGGGGACTGAGGTGGGCTAGACAAAAAAAATTGGGGGGGTTGTGCCCCCCATCACCTGGCCCCACCTTTCACGGGGGCCATGCCGCCCATGCCTCTGCTCCTTCCCACTTAAAGGCCAAGGGTTAGAGCAATACAACCTTTATTAAAATAAAATAGTAAACAGGGTTTACTTTAAATAATCTAAAGCTGTCCAAATTTTAGTATTAAATCCAAAGTTCTTAAAGATCCCATCAATAACCAAAGCCAAAATAAAAAATTGAAACAAAAAACAATGCTTAATTTAAAACCCAAACACTAAGAAAAACTTTGTTTTTAAAAATAAAAACTAACAAATACCATAAATTAATAATTTCAACATTTTATAGAAAAGGTGTGCTACAGCAGGATGATAAAATAACATAAAATAAATAAGCCTGACCACTAAAATCTCCTATAAAGGAATCGAATCCTTGAATACTGGCCAAATCTGTATAAAATATGCAGAACAATGTCAAAACTGGTGTTGTAGGTCAGCCATTCAAATCCAGCAAATGTCAATTAAAAGCTCCATTCCAATTTAAAAAAACAAAACAACCCAAACAGTCACAACCTGAAACAAACCTACACAGAAGCAAAATTAAACCTGTGCCAACATTGGAACAAATGATGTAAATTTCTAATTCTAATTTCTTATTTCTCCCAGGGGAAAAATGTTTTGCACCCCAGTAACCAGGCTGTCACTGCAGCTTTCCTTTCACTAAATAAGATTTTTACCCAAAAAAAGTGGCAGTATCATAACCAATGAAGTTAATCTGAGGTGTGATTATTGCTAGTTGAAAACTTTTCCCTCAGATTTCTTTATGAGAAATTGAAATTGTATCTTCGCACTAATATCCCAAGTGTGCAAGTCCATCCCCTCAGAGCAGCCCCACACCCTGAGCCCAGGGGAGAATCCCAACTGGTTTGTGCATTTGTAACCCTGGGGCCTAAAGCTGATGAGAGAAAGGGAAGTGAGCCATCTTGGAGCTTTCCGATACCACCTGCTGGGAGCAGAGGGAATTGACTGAGTAACATCCTGGCTAATTTTCACCTTGTTCTCCACCAGCAGGCTCAAGAGTGACTTGACCATGGCAGCACCCTATGTACATTTTGGAGCCATTGGGGTGAAATGTGAATACTTTTGGGGTTGGGACCCACATGAGAAGGGATGTGGACAAACTGGAGAGAGTTCCGCAGAGGGCAATAAAAATGATTAGGGGGCTGGGGCCAGGGCCGCCCAGAGGATTCTGGGGGCCCGGGGTCTTTGGTGGCAGGGGGCCCCGCTTCGGCGGTAAGTCAGTGGCGGGGGGTCCTTCCATTCCGGGACCCGCCACCAAAGTGCCCCCAAAGACCCATGGTGGGGACCCCCCTCCGCCGAATTACCGCTGAAGCAGGACCCGCCGCTGAAGTGCAGCCCCCACCGCAGGTCTTTGGAGCACTTCGGCGGCGGGTCCCGGAACGGAAGGACCCCCCCACTGCCGTATTACCACTAAAGACCCGGCTGCACTCTGGAGGCGGGTCCCGCTTCGGCGGTAATTCGGCGGCGGGAGGAGTCCTTCTATCCCGGAGAGGAAGGACCCCCCGCCAGCGAAGACCGGGAGTGAAGAAGCTCCGGGGGCCCGGGCTCCACGAGAGTTTTCTGGGGCCCCCGGAGCGAGTGAAGGACCTCGCTCCAGGGGCCCTGAAAAACTCTCGTGGGGGCCCCTGCCTGGCCCGGGGCCTGGGGTAAATTGCCCCACTTGCCCCCCCTCTGGGCGGCCCTGGCTGGGGCACATGACTTACGAGGACCTACAGGCCATATCCTGTATGTTAAGCTAAGGCAAAGTGAGCATCTCTATAGTGTGACCTTTTACTCAGAAAGGAAAATTGACCTTTATCTTGTTACTTAAATAGAGAAATACCCACACCTGTCTAAGACCTTTACCTAGACCTATCAACAATGGACAATGGCATAGGAGTTTTTTTCAGTGTTGTACCCACAGACTTAACAGGTACACCACAAGGGAACTTGTGCATATGTACATGTCATCAACACGCACAAACATACTAGCCTATGAAGTAAGTGTACCCTAATGTTTTGTGGGTAAGGAATGAAATTTGGGCATAGGAGGAAGGATTTCCGGTGCTTGTGCCCTATAAAAGAGGTAACCCACCTCGCTAGAGCACGTCGCTCTATCATTCTGACTTACTTCCTCCACTCTCTCTCTCTCTCTACTTTCAATAGGCTGTATTTGTTCTTAAACTTAAAGTTTCAAAGTAACTCGGCTAAGCTCGGTTTCCCTAAGTTTTTATTCTTTGTTTATTAGGTTTTGATTTTAAGTTTAACTTAGTCAAGTAAACCCAAAGTAACATTAGCTTTTTCTAAGCACTGCATCTTTCACTCAAGAATTGAGAAACCTGAACTGCAAGGCTAGTCCTGTGTCTCTTACCACCAGATTATCAAGGAAGGGTGCGAGCAGCGTCACAGGAGGCAGCAAACAGGGCTGCTAACAGGGGAGTTTGAGTGGGAGTTCCCATTGGAGGAGCAGTGTTTGTCTCTCTCAGTAGAGGCCCGGAGGGGCAGACTGCTGAAGGGGCAGCCGAGCCTGGATTGGCTGAGCCCTGATTAGGGGGTGGAGCCAGGCTAGGAGGGGCCTATAAAAGCGGCCGCCCAGCCAGGCAGCGGCACAGCTGCGAGCAGCGGCACAGGAGGCAGCAAACAGGGCTGCTAACAGGGGAGTTTGAGTGGGAGTTCCCATTGGAGGAGCAGAGGCCCGGAGGGGCAGACTGCTGAAGGGGCAGCTGAGCCTGGATTGGCTGAGCCCTGATTAGGGGGTGGAGCCAGGCTAGGAGGGGCCTATAAAAGCGGCCGCCCAGCCAGGCAGCGGCACAGCTGCGAGCAGCGGCACAGGAGGCAGCAAACAGGGCTGCTAACAGCGGAGTTTGAGTGGGAGTTCCCATTGGAGGAGCAGGTACAAGCACCGAGCGAGGCCGAGACAGCAGCAGCCATGAGCCAAGCAGCAGAGGACACACCGAGGATGATAGCATGCAGCAGCTGCGGTATGTACCTGGTTCTAGCAGGGGACCCAGAGCAGTACTATGTATGTATGAAGTGTCGCCTAATAGAGCTGCTGGAGGAAAAGATCCAGGGCCTAGAGCTGCAGGTAGAAACCCTGATAGAGAATAGAAGGGGGTTCGAGCAGCTGATGGAGCAATGGCAGGCAGTAACCGAAGGGGAACGCTCAGGGGCACTGGTGGGAGCAGGGCCTAAGGCCAGTGAGGGGGGACCACCAGACGAGGAAGATGGGCGGTGGAAGCATGTGACTGTGAGAAGCAGGCCAAGGAAAAGGAGAGCTAGTGAGGGGGAAATAGAGCTAAGGAACAGGTTTGAAGGTTTGGAGAATGAGGAAGGGGTAAAGCAGATGGTAGCTGATGGTGGGAAGCCAAGGAAAAAGAGACGAGCGGCCAGTCCCATAGATAGAGGGGAGGAGTCTATGGAGGCAACACCAAGTTTGGGCCAGGGGAGGTTACAGGATGGCTTAAGGGGAACCACAAGGGAAGATAGGAATGAAAGGAGCTTGCAACCAGGGGGAACGGGGGATAGGTTAGAGGACCGCACTGTCCCCAGGCAAAGGCAGGTCTACGTGATTGGGGATTCCATACTGAGAAGGTTGGACAGGCCTGTGACCAGGGCCGATCCGGAGAACAGAAGGGTGTGCTGTCTACCAGGCGCTAAAATACGGGATGTGGACCTGAGGTTGAAAAGGATCCTAAGAGGAGCAGGTAAGAACCCTTTGGTCATCTTTCATGTGGGAACGAATGACACTGCTAGATTCTCGCTAGACAGGATCAAGGGAGACTATGCCAGGTTGGGTAAGACGCTTAAGGAAATTGAGGCTCAGGTGATCTTCAGTGGGATCCTACCTGTCCCTAGGGAAGGGCGCCAAAGGGGTGAGAGAATCCTGACGATTAATAGTTGGCTGAGAGAGTGGTGTTACAAGGAGGGCTTTGGGATGTATGGGCACTGGGAGGCTTTTGGGGACAGACAACTGTTCTCACGGGATGGGCTCCACCTAAGTAGGGAAGGAAGTAGACTTCTTGGAGGGAGGCTGGCTCATCTGATTAAAAGAGCTTTAAACTAGACACTGGGGGGAGACGGTTGGGAGAGGTCCTGGTGCTCTCCACGCCAAATTTATACATTGGGAGTGAGAACAAGAAGATAACAACAGATATAGCCAGAGGGGGACGGTTAGGTGTAAGGAAGAGGGGGGGGACAGATACTAGATCGACAGGTCATACTGGTAGTACTGTGTCCCTACCGAGCGGGGTGAAAAGAGTGAGAGGAGCCCAACAGCAAAAGTTAGGATGTTTGTTCACCAATGCGAGAAGCTTAGGTAATAAAATGGAGGAACTGGAGCTCCTGGTCCGAGAATTGAAACCGGATATCGTAGGAATAACCGAAACATGGTGGAACGATAGCCATGACTGGAGTACAGGTATGGAAGGGTATGTGCTGTTTAGAAAAGACCAATGCAAAGGTAAAGGTGGGGGAGTAGCATTGTATATCAATAATGAGGTGAAATGTAATGAAATAACTAGCAATGCAATGGATAATACGGAGTCTGTGTGGGCAATGGTCACATTGGGGAAGAAAACTACCAGAGCCTCACCAGGGATAGTGATTGGGGTGTGCTATAGACCGCCGGGATCTAGCTTGGAGACGGATAGAGAGCTTTTTAATGTTTTTAAGGAGGTAAACACTAATAGGAACTGCTTGATCATGGGAGACTTTAACTTCCCAGATATAGATTGGGAAACAAATGCTAGTAATAACAATAGGGCTCAGCTTTTCCTAGACGTAATAGCTGATGAATTCCTCCATCAAGTAGTTGCTGAACCGACGAGGGGGGATGCCATTTTAGATCTGATTTTGGTGAGTAATGAGGACCTTGTTGAGGAAATAGTTGTAGGGGACAACCTTGGCTCGAGTGATCATGAGCTAATTCGTTTCAAAATTAATGAGAGGATAATCAATATTGCATCTGAGACTAGGGTTTACGATTTCAAAAGGGCTAACTTTAATAAATTAAGGCAACTAGTTAGGGAAGTGGACTGGACCAACATATTTAGGAATCTAAAGGCAGATGACGCCTGGGGTTACTTCAGGTTGAAATTGCAGGAGTTGTCAGAGGCATGTATCCCGAGAAAGGGAAAACGGCTCGTAGGTAGCAGTTTTAGACTGAGCTGGATGACCAAGCGTCTTAGAGGGGTCATTAAGAAAAAACAGAAAGCATACCAGGAGTGGAAAATGGGAGGGATCAGCAAAGAAACCTACCTTATTGAGGTCAGAGGGTGTAGGGATGCAGTGAGAAAGGCAAAGCGACGGGTGGAGATGGACCTAGCGAAGGGGATTAAAACCAATAGCAAAAGGTTTTTTAGCCATATAAATAGGAAGAAAACCAAGAAGGAAGAAGTGGGACCGCTTAAAACTTTAAACGGAGTGGAGATTAGGGATAATCTTGGAATGGCACAATATCTGAATGAATATTTTGCCTCGGTCTTTAATGAGGCTAATGAAGGGCTAAGGAACAGTGATAGAGGGACCGATGGGAATGAAGATATGGGGGTAGACATTACGGTATCTGAGGTGGAGGCCAAACTTGAACAGCTTAACGGAAGTAAATCAGGGGGCCCGGATAATCTTCATCCTAGAATATTAAGGGAATTGGCGAGTGATATTGCTAGCCCGTTAGCGATGATTTTTAATAAATCTCTAAATTCGGGGATTGTACCGTTTGACTGGAGATTAGCTAATGTAGTTCCTATATTCAAGAAGGGGAAAAAAAGTGACCCGGGTAACTACAGGCCTGTTAGTTTAACATCTGTAGTATGCAAAGTAATGGAAAAAATTTTAAAAGAGAGAGTGGTTACGGAGCAGGAGGCCGATGGCAACTGGGATAGATTACAGCATGGATTTACGAAAGGTAGATCGTGCCAAACCAATCTGATCTCCTTCTTTGAGAAAGTAACAGATTTTTTAGACAAGGGAAATGCGGTGGATCTAATATATCTGGATTTCAGTAAGGCGTTTGATACGGTACCGCATGAGGAATTATTGGTTAAATTGGAAAAGATGGGGATCGAAATGAAAATCCAGAGGTGGAAAGGAGCTGGTTAAAGGGGAGACTGCAGAGGGTAGTACTGAAAGGGGAACTGTCGGGTTGGAGGGGGGTTACCAGTGGAGTTCCTCAAGGTTTGGTTTTGGGTCCTATTTTATTCAATTTATTTATTGCTGACCTGGGAACCAAGAGTAGGAGTGGGCTGATAAAGTTTGCGGATGACACCAAGTTGGGAGGTATTGCCAATTCGGAGAAGGATCGGGATATCCTCCAGGGAGATTTGGATGACCTTGTAAACTGGAGTATTAGTAACAGGATGAAATTCAATAGTGAGAAGTGTAAGGTTATGCATTTAGGGATGACTAACAAGAATTTTAGTTATAAGCTAGGGACGCACCAGTTGGAAGTAACAGAGGAGGAGAAGGACCTGGGAGTCCTGGTTGATCGTAGGATGACTATGAGTAGGCAATGTGATGTGGCCGTTAAAAAAGCTAATGCAGTCTTGGGATGCATTAGGCGAGGTATTTCTAGTAGGGATAAGGAAGTGCTAGTCCCGTTATATAAGGCGTTGGTGAGACCTCATTTGGAGTATTGTGTGCAGTTTTGGTCTCCCATGTTTAAGAAGGATGAGTTAAAACTGTAACGGGTACAAAGAAGGGCAACTAGAATGATCCGAGGAATGGAAGGCCTGTCGTATGAAAGGAGACTTGAGGAGCTCGGTTTGTTTCCCTTAACCAAAAGAAGGATAAGGGGAGATATGATTGCACTCTTTAAATATATCAGAGGGATAAATACCAGGGAAGGAGAGGAATTATTTCAGCTCAGTGCTAATGTAGACACGAGGACAAACGGATATAAATTGTCAGTCAGGAAATTTAGGCTTGAAATTAGACGAAGGTTTCTAACCATCAGGGGAGTGCAATACTGGAACAGCCTACCGAGGGAAACAGTAGGGGCGAAGGACCTCCATGACTTTAAGATTAAGCTAGATAAGTTTATGGAGGAGATGGTATAATAGGATAACGGGCTTAGTCAATAGGTCAATTAAGTGCCAAACTGGTAAATAGTACAATGGGTCAATGATATGATATTCTTAACCTTTTTCCAGAGGGTATGGCTGGAGAGTCTTGCCCGCATGCTCGGGGTTCAGCTGACCGCCATATTTGGGGTCGGGAAGGAATTTTCCTCCAGGGCAGATTGGCAGTGGTCCTGGAGGTTTTTCGCCTTCCTCCGAAGCATGGGGCAGGGGTCGCTTGCTAAAGGAGTGGGTAGATCGGCTTATGTGGCCTGCATCTTGCAGGAGGTCAGACTAGATGATCATAATGGTCCCTTCTGATCTTGAATTCTATGATTCTATGATTCTATATTAACCAATCCTTTGTTGCATATAATGCCATATGTATCTTTTGAATAGCAGTAATGCAACTGTAACTTTATAACTCAATTAAATTAAATAAAATGTAAGCTAATAAATTAAATTTTCATCATCTTTTCCAAATTAATATTATTAGTACACCCTAAATCAGGCTGCATGGGACAGAGAGTTGGAGTGCAGGGGGATGAGAGCACTGGCTAGGGGGTGCAGGCTTTGGGGTGGGGTTGGAATGAGAGGTTCAGGATGCAGTAGAGGGCTCAATGTTAGGCCAGAGAATTGGGCTGTGAGGGCTCTGGAACAAGGCCAGGAAAAAGAGAATTGAGGCATGCAGGGCCGCCCTTAGGATTTATGGTGCCCTAGGCGAGATTATTAAACTGGTGCCCCTGTGCCTGATCTGCTCTTAGCAACACAAATATAAGCATACAGTATTGGAAAACTTGCCACATTCACGTTATTAAAACCAGTTTAACTTAATTAAGCACACTGTAATGCTGATGCACTAGCACTAAAGAAGTAGCACTATAGAAAAAAATCTGATTTGACAGAATGATGCAAATAATATAATTTTTTTAATTTGTCAAAATTTTATTGGAAATGTATATGAAGAGGTATTGAAACAAAGATTTGTTTTTAATTAAAAGCAATCTTTCTGGCTTTTTTGGCTGCAAAATCAGTTTAATAAGCTGGGTTTCCAAACAGTGGGAAAATATAACCCTAGTTTTACTGCTAGGTACAGCACAAAGTGACCAACATGAAGTCAGCACAGAATCATCTCATCTAGATTAAGGTAGCACAGAAATGTTACAGAAGTCCTATTGTGCCTTATTTTTGTTTGGAAAGACATTAGCAATAGCAGCACATTCACATGATAAATCACTGCCTCTAAAGTTCCATCAAAAACTGACATTTTCACAGCTCTAGCATGATCTGCTGTACAGATTCTTCACAAGGAAGTGTCCCTGGCCTTTTTAACTCATATTAACTATGTATTTACTTTATGAAAGTTGGAGAAAACATTGTGAAAACGTAAAACATTGGCTGCCCAACTTCTGGGCTGGCAAAAGCTATACTGACTCACAGGAAAAAAAAAAAGCAGGAGAATCTTAGTACAATATATGGTCAGTCTATACCAGGGATCGGCAACCTTTCAGAAGTGGTGTGCCAAGTTCACTGTAATTTAAGGTTTCTCATGCCAGTAATACATTTTAACATTTGTAGAAGGTCTCTCTCTATGTCTATATTATATAAATAAACTATTATTATTATCTGAGGTCCTGCTCAGGCCACTGCCAGCTGAGTAAATGAAACCCCAGACCGGGTGCGGGCTGAGCTGGACTGGTGGCTGGACCCCTAAACAAGGATCCCAGGCCCTGCTCAGCCCGCTGCTGGTCTGGGGTTCTGCTCACCCAGGCTGGCAGGAGGCAGAGTGGGGCCGGTGGCTGGGCTCCTGACTGGCAAGAGGCCGGCAGCTGGAACCCCGGAGTAGCAGTAGGCTGAGTGCTGCCGGCACCCCAGACTGGCAGCAGACTGAGCCACTCAACCCTTCACCGGCCCCACTCAGCCCGCCACCAGCCCACTCAGCCCGCTGCCGGCTGAATGAATGGAACCCCAGGCTGACAGCAGGTTGAGTGGTTCAGCCGGCCTGCTCAGCCCGCTGCCAGCCTGGGGTTCCTTGGGGGTCCCCAGGCCAGCAGCAGGTGCTGAGTGGGGCCGGTGGCCGCTATCCCAGCTGGCAATAGGGCAGCAGCCGGAACCCCAGAGCAGTGATGGGCTGAGCCGCTCAGCCTGCCGCTGCGTACCATCAAAAATCAGCTCACCTGCCACCTTTGGCGTGTGTGCCATAGGTTGCCGACCCCTCCTCTATACACTAGTAAGGAGATGAGCATATTACAGTTGTTGGAGGGCTCTTATCAGGAGTAACAGGCTATAGGAAAGTCAGTCGACATTTTTTGTTTCTCTGATGAAAACTGGCCCACTCCCTGCCTCCAACCAAACCTGTCACTAATAATTGTCAACAACTTAATTTTCTGTTTTTGCCTAAGATATTGATTTAAAAAAAATATTGAAATTGGATTCAGGATTGTTAGCAAGAATTTTTGGCAAACAAAGTTGTTAAATGACAATCTAAATGGCAACACAGTACTGATTTCATGCTTGGCTCACCCCCCAGCCTGCTGGTCCAACAGCTGCAGTAGACCTCAAAATCCACCTCTTGGGATGCAGAGTGGCAACAGCAGCAGCAAACCCTCAGGTCCAATCACACGCCAATGGGCACCACCACCAGCCTTACGGACCATGGTGAAGTGAGCACAGCATCTGATCTCAGGGACAGGTCACCCATGGAGCCACAGCAGGTCATCCTGCCCTGTGCAGCTCCCCCCGGATGAGATGGATCGCTGGCAGCTGCCAGCCCGGGGGAGAGGCGCTCCCCAGCTAGGGTGACCAGATCCAGATGTCCTGATTTTATAGGACCAGTCCCGATATTTGGGGCTTTGTCTTATATAGGCATCAATTACCCCCACCTAGAGTGACCAGACAGCAAGTGTGAAAAATCAGGACAGGGGGTGGGGGGGTAAAAGGAGCCTATATAAGAAAAAGACCCCAAAATTGGGCCTGGCCCTATAAAATAGGGATATCTGCTCACCCTACCCCCACCCCCTGTCCTGATTTTTCACACATCTGGCTAACCCCAGCCCAGCCACGTGTGACATTCCAATCCTGGCTCACTGCCGAGGAAGTGAGTTACTTTCACTTTCATTCCTCAGCAGGCAGCCAGTCAGCCTCCTCCCCCCACCTACCCCCCAGCTCCTCACCCAACCCAGCCCTGACGGAGGGGAGGGAGGGGAGAGAGAGGGATGCTCCTGGGGAGGAGGGAGAAAGGAGGGGGTGCTCCATGGGGCAGGGGGGGAGAAGAATGGATGTTATGGGGGACAACAGAGGATACTGGTTCCAGAGCCGCAGAGCCTGCCTCACCTCACCTCAGCCGGGGGGAAAGAGTCACACTCACAGGTGAGCTCCTTCCCCAAACCCTACCCCCTCCCCTTCCCAGAGACCCCAGCAGCCAATCCCCTCCCTCGGACTGTGCTGCATTCGGCTCTCTCTAGGATCCAGCAGCCCTGCTCTTACATGCTCCACTGCTTCCCATCTGTCCAGACTCCCAGCAGAGCAGTGCCCCCAGACCTAGTGGTGCCCTAGGCGACTGCCTATGGCTAAGGACGGCCCGGGAGACGTGAGAGAGAGATCAGGCTAGAGCAGAAAATGGTTGGGGGTGGGGTGGATAGTTTGAAATGCAAGGAGAAGAAAAAAAAAATCTTCCTCCTGCTCCCTCTCATCAGAGCATCTAAAAACCAAGTGAGAGATACCTCTCCCCCACTGAAACATCAACTCTGGTGGGCTCGGGCTGAGGAAGGAACTTCTCTCCCCAGCAGCTCCAGCATGCCTGGGCTGGGCCATGGACACCTCCCCCCAAAGATCTGGTGTGCCTGGCCTGGGACAGGGGAGGGGCTCC
This sequence comes from Mauremys mutica, assembly GCF_020497125.1. Lineage (NCBI taxonomy): Eukaryota > Metazoa > Chordata > Testudines > Geoemydidae > Mauremys > Mauremys mutica. Next base: position 624,804 of record NW_025423264.1, on the reverse strand, counting down.
TCTCCTCTCCATTGGGGACATGGCGGGATGAGAGATGTGACAGGGCTTTACGGGAAATCATTATTTGCCTGATTCATGTGCCAGTCCTAGTCCTTGCTGACCCAAACAAACCGTTTATCCTGCATGCTGATGCCAGTTTGGAGGGTCTGGGAGCAGTCTCCTACCAGGAAGTGAAAGGTAAATGTAAATCTGTAGCCTTTGCCAGCTGAGGACTGTCTGATAGCGAAACTCGCTATCCCATCCACCAGCTGCAGTTCTTGGCCTTGAAATGGGCCATCACTGAGAAATTTCCAGACTACTTGTCCGGTGCTCAGTTTCAGCTATGGACAGAGAACAATCCACTGACTTCTGTGTTAACAAGGGCTAAGCTGGATGCTACAGGGCAGAGATGGGTGGCTACTTTTGCTAGCAATAACATCAGCATTCAATACCAGTGAGCTGGTATAATAGGGAGTGTGATTTATCAGGATCACCAGTTCTTGGCTGGGGGGAGGATGTCAGCAGGGTCAGAATGAACTCTACCCTGCCATCTGTTGGTGATGTGATGCAAAGGCATTTAGTATCAGAGGGGTAGCCGTGTTAGTCTGGTTCTGTAGAAGCAGCAAAAAGTCCTGTGGCATTTAGTTGCTGATGTGCATGGTCACACCCACCCCAGATTGCATGATGGGGGTGCTTGTCCAAATGGTGATTTTGGCTGATGTGGGATCCCCAAACTCTTTCTTAATAGGGCAGGAGTAATAAAGTGTAGTAATCCTGGTCATATGAATCAAAAACAGTAGAACGGTACTTAGCAATTCATGATTTCGGGACTCACCAGAACCTACATAAAAATCGTTAGACAAGGGACATGGGTTCCAAAGAATAGCCATTTAAGAGAGATTGAAAATAGCTATATGTGTTTAACATCATGAGATTCTTCCAAACTCCCTAAATGCACATTTTATGGTTTTCTTCTCTCTTTAGTGGAAAAATAGAATTAATTATTATCCCATTACAAATAATGTGTTAAGCATACACTTAAAAACTTAGACAAATAAGTAAAAAATTGAGTTATACGGAAGGAGGTGGACTCTGACGCTACTTAAAAGCCTAAGTTCGTAGGAATATAGTTCGGAATGAGAACCTGGCAGAAAAGTTTTGCTGGAAGAGTTAACAGAGCGAGATTGTTAGTCACAGGTCAGTGGGTGGGTTTATGCAAATACTGGACTCTTGGACAGGAGCGGGAGCTGGGGGGGGGCACACGACTTCTGTGGCACATGCACCACCTCTGCAACTAACGTTTGCTACCTCACTCCTTAACAACACGCCTTTTACCTCTCAGGACCAAAATACACCGTGAAAGAGATCTAACGGCATAAGCTTAGGATGAGCAACTGCAGCACTCACAACAATTTGAAAAGATTCAAAACCGCCTCTGCCTCTGTCTTTCCACACCAGGTACAGCAAAAAGGACATCAGCAGCACCTTCAAGAGACCAACAAACATCCATTTCTACCTCCCTCCACGCGCTGCCGTTAGGAATCCATACCCCTTAATGGTGAGTACTTTTCAGGCGAGGGTGACGCTCTCAGGCCTCAAATGCCAGGTACAGTTACTCTGTCCTTGATCCAAAATCAACAGGAAAATACACTGGATTACTCCTGCCCCAATAACAAAGAGACTGGGGATCCCGCAGCAGCTGAAATGACCGTTTGGACAAGCACTCCCATCATGCAATCCGGGGTGGGTGTAACCATGCAAATGACATCAGCCCCAAAAGGCCTTGACGACAGATCACCAACAGATGGCAGGGTAGACTTCATACTGACCCTGCTTCAACTAGATTGTGGCAAAGATTCCAAAACACCGAACGTTAAAACTCACCTAACGCGGGTCAATCCATCCTCATCGTCGTAACCGCTCGTTATACTCCACACCCGAACGTAGCCCTCATATGGACAACATACCCTCCTAACTCAGTGTCTGTACGTTAACCTTTTACCCCCAGTCAGGGCTTTTGCAGATTATGTATTCCTTACGCCACCCCATTTTAAACCGAACTTTGCACCCCTTGGGTAAGCTGTACGTTGTTCCCTGAGCACCAGAAACTTCTATGCCGAAACTCTGTACCGTACACTTTTTTTTTCTTTGAACCTCATCTTAATAAAATGCTGACTTTTGTTCGAGATCCCGGCTCCTCTTCCTTTGCAAGGCATGTGCGTTCGCTCCGCGTTTTAGTCTGCTAATACGGCGGGGGGCGATTGAGCCAGAGGTGCTTGCCTGCTGCAGACACGGATCCAAGGCTGAACCTCGTCCCCCACAAGCGTAACTGAAAACAGTTTAAGAAGTGCTCCCGTCTCCGGCACTCAGCTACCCAGCTCCCAATGGGGTCCAAACCCCAAATAGATCCCTTTTACCCTGTAGAAGCTAGCTGTAAAATCCTGTGACCAGGGCAGCTGCCTAGCAGCCTGTGCATCTGCCTGCCAGAGCGAGGGTGTGTAAGGCACTAATCCGGATAGTGGCAGCTAGGTGGCAGGGGGAGAGTGTGAAGAAGCAGCAGAGTGGCGCAGCGGGAGCGTGCTGGGCCCATAACCCAGAGGTCGATGGATCGAAACCATCCTCCGCTACGCGTGCGCTTGTTTCTTTTCCCTCTGGGCCTTCAAGCGAGCCAGTGACCAGCAGAGCTCCAAGATCCTAGGCCATGAGGCAAGAGGTGGCTGAGGCGAAGCGGCGGCCTGCCAGGGAGCTCCCCGGCACCTCTGGCTGCCTGGGCTGAAGGCAAGAGGCAGGCCTGGGCGTGGCAAGGGCCTCCTGTCCAGGAATGAGGCTGCAGTGCTTCCTGGTCCCCTTTTCCCACCCACACCGGCAGGCGGCTGCTGCGGGAGAACACAAGGGAGGCTCTGGGGGCGCTAGGCAGCGCTGTGTGTGTGGCTGTCAGGGGAAAGAGCCGAGGCTCCCGACTCGACCTGCCATTGACTCGCGTGGCTCTGCGCGCTGTCAGCCGGGGCGGGGCGGGCCAGGCCGCGGACGTGACTCAGGCTTGGGCCGCATGGCCGCGCTTTCCTGACGAGGCATGAGGCAGGCCAAGAGCTTTGCACAGCGTACAGGGAAGTGGGAGGGAGGTGTCTTTGAGCCGGCCTGTCTCCTCCGCTTCTCCCTTGCCGCTTGGGCGGAGGCGGGAAGGGAGCGAAATGTTCCCGGCTGAAAGTTTTTGTGCTCGGCTTTGAGGATTAAGCCTGAGCCTCCGGCACGGCTGCTGGCAGATGGGTTTCTGAATGGCATCCAGCCTGCTCTTTGGACCACCAGCTGAAAGCACTGAGGCCAAGAGGCAGCAAAATGGGACCTTTGAGGCTCCCCCCACAGGCCTCTGGGAAGCAAGGAAGTAGCACGGGCGTAGCGTCATCCCTGGGTGGGCTCGAACCACCATCCTTTCGGTTAACAGCCAAACGCGCTGACCCATTGCGCCACAGAGACATGGAAGGGCAAGGCTGTATTGAGCACAAAAGCCAGGAATCAGCTCAGGGTACGGTATAGCACATGCATGCAGTGGTTAGCCAAGCAACAGCAAGGAACTGGACTGCTATGGAAGGAAAGTTCTGTGGGAAGGAACCGAAAAGAGCACCGGGGCTGTGGTACAGCGCTCGCATACACTTTCTTTGGCCTGTTTTGCTGGAAGAGTTAGCAGAGCGAGATTGTTAGTCACAGGTCAGTGAGGGGGTTCTTTGAAATACTGGGCTCTGGGAGCGGATCTGGGCTGGGGAAGATGCGGCGGGGAGTCATGACATTTGTGGCACATGCCGTACCTCCACAACCAGCCTTTTCTCCCTCATTCCATAAACCCACACACAGAGCAGCCTGCTATCTCTGAGGACCAAAAGAGACCATGAAAGAGATCCAACAGCATAAACTTAGGACAAGTAACTGCAGTATTAACCACCAGGAACAACAACAAAAACCCATCATCAACAGGCCAGCAAGCAGGCAACAACACCCATTTCTACCTACCCCCAAAATTTTGGCGTTTGGAACCCATACCCCTTATGGTGAGGACTTTCTAGAGCAGGTGACGCTCTCAGGCCTCAAATGCCAGGTACAGTTACTCTGTCCTTGGTCCAAAATAAATGGGAAAATACACTGGATTACTCCTGCCCCAATAACAAAGAGACTGGGGATCCCGCAGCAGCTGAAATGACCGTTTGGACAAGCTCTCCCATCATGCAATCCGGGGTGGGTGTGACCATGCAAATGACATCACCCCAAAAGGCCTTGACAACACATCACCAACAGATGGCAGGGCAGACTTCATACTGACCCTGCTTCAACTAGATTGTGGCAAAGATTCAAAAACACTGACCATTAAAACTCACCAAACGCCCGTCAATTCATCCTCATCGTCGTATCCGCTCTTTATACTCTACTCCTGAACGTAGCTCTCACATGGACAACATACCCTCCTAACTCAGTGTGCCTAAGGAGGGGTGAACCTGCCCAGGTTGGAAGCGGAGCAGGTCAAAACTCCTGTGCTGATCAGTAGTGGGATCGCACCTGTGAATAGCCCCTGCAGCGTAGCCTGGGCAAGACAGTGAGACATGGCCTCTTTTTATACAGACACCCATCCCCCTGCAGAGCGGGGGATGGGAGCACAGACAAGATGGGGATTCTGACTTGGGGGGAGGGACGCCCCCCCTGCAACACGGATCTTGAAAAGAGGAACAGTGATACCCACACACCACAAAGCCTGGATTGGGGCAGCGGGAACCACACACGGGAGCTAGTTCATGGGGTGGGGGACACACCCACATGCTCCATTGCACCATTCTTAATGAGAAGAATGGGGGCATCCACACAACACGGATCCTTAACGGGCGGGGGGACACCCACACACTCCACTGTTAACCCGGAGGGACAGGGGCACCAGACACTCCCAGTAGCGTGGAGAACACCCACATCCACCGGATCCCTCATGGGGGGTAAGACAGAGGGGATTGTAATGGGGCCCAGCGCACCCACGCACCAGGGATTGTTAAGGGTTGAAGGGACAGGGACACCCACACACACTGAGATCAAGTCCTTGGAGGAACGCAAACCCTCCACAGAAGGACCTGGTCTGTTCGATGATGGCAGCCCAGCCTGGGTGAGTCAAAGTCTCTTTTTATACAGGCACGCCCCAGAGATCCTGACTAGGGGGAGAGAGACACCTACCCACCAGAGATCCTTAATGGTCTAGGCTGCACCCACACACCAGGGATTCTTATGGGTGGGAGGAATGGAGACAGCCAGACACACTGAGATCACTTCCTCCCAGGAGCCTGGGCCAGACAGGGAGACACAGTCCCCCTTTACATCTATCCCAGACAACCTTCCTCCCACCCCCTCCACACAATGCTCTTATCTGGAGGTGAAGCCAGGGAAACCACATGGAGGATTCTTATCTGGGGAACTGGGGGGACCCACTCACCACCAGAGATTCTTAAGGGCAGGAGGATCAGGGACTCCCACCTCTGCAGCATGGGGGTGGGTCGCCTGCTGGGATCATCTGGGCATATTTCACCTCATCAGCTCCCTGCCATTGCCTTGGGGGCCCCTTGTTCGCTGCCTCTGGTACCCAGTTTAGCCTCCTTCCTGAGGGCTGAAACGCTTTGATCTATCTAAGGTCTGTGGGATCAATACGTGTCATGGTGTAATTCTGTGTTATTCGGGGGTCAGACTAGCTGAGCTAATGGCCCCTTCTGCCCTTAAACGCCATGAAAACATTTCCCTGGTTTCTCCTTGCGCCTGCACACAGTGCTCTGGCTCTTACTTTACTTGGTGACGTCAGTGCTTTCCTAGCTCCTGGACAGGGGATGGGGGGCACCGAAACATCCGGGATCTTACCTGAGAGGACAGAGGAGCCTGCAGCTCGACATGAGACTGTCCCCGTCTGGCCAAGGCACAGAGCTCACAAGCAGAGTTTAAAGCTCGAGCTGCCAGGCCACAAAGCAAGCCGAGCTCCGTGGCTGGTGCCTGTGATCCCAGCGCCGGGGGAGGCTGAGGCCAGCGGATCGCTTGAGCTCAGGAGCTCTGGACTTCAGGGGGCTGTGCCGATCGGGTGTCTGCACTAAGCGCGGCATCTATATGGTGATCCCGGGGAAGCTTGGGGTCCCCAGGTTGCCTAAGGAGGGGTGAACCGGCCCAGGTCAGACACGGAGCAGGTCAAAACTCCTGTGCTGATCAGTAGTGGGATTGTGCCTGTGAATAGCCCCTGCAGCGTAGCCTGGGCAAGACAGTGAGACACGGTCTCTTTTTATACAGACACCCCCCCGTAGAGCCTGGGAGGGGGGATGGGAGCACCCACACACTGGGGATTCTGACTTGGGGGGGAGGGACGCAACCAAGCAACACGGATCTTGAAAACGGGAACAGAGACACCCACAGATCCGGGATGGGGGAAGCAGGGGAAACCACACACGGGAGCTAGTTCATGGGGTGGGGGACAGAGACACCCACCAGAGATCCTGGATGGCAGCACCCACACAATGGGGATCTTGAACTGGGAGGAGGGAAGCACCATGTACCAGAGGTTCTGAAGGGGGAACAGGGACACCCACACACCAGGTGTCTTGCAGCAAGAGCTGCGGTCTTGATTTACACAGGGCAGTGATGGGGAATTAACCACGCCCCTTCCGGAGCTTGTTCCACTAGATGATTAGCCTCATTGTCAGGGTCGGCTTCAGGAAGTGCGGGGCCCAATTCGAACAGTTTCGACGGGGCCCCGGCAGGGATGACTAAAACAAAAAAACACTTAAAAAAAACCCTTTCATTTCTTCCATGTATTATTTACTTTCCATGACTATATAAATAATAACAAAATTATCTATTACATACATTGCATCATATATTAATCAGCTGATTTGCACTTTCATATTAGGAAAATAATTTGTTTTGATAGTTGTACAACTGATTTTCTTCACTATTTTATTAAAATTTATAAAATATTTCCTTGTTAATATAAAATTGCCCCCATCCTTTCCCCCCCCCCAGTGCCGCCCGGCCCCGTGGAAACAAACCCTCCTTCCCCAGCTCCGCCCCATCGAAGCAAGGTTCAGGGGCGGGGGCAGGAAGAAACGGCACACATGGGGTGACCAGATCACAGCAGTAAAATAGGACCTGCCCCCCTCCCTGCTCAGCCCCACCATCACACCCCTCTTCACCCCCTAGCCCCCTGCTGGCTTGCTGCATCCCTCCTAGTCAGTCCCCCCCCACCACTTGCCTCCTTTCACCTTCTCCCTCCCCTGCCAGAAACCTCCATGCCCGCCCCTAGATCTCCTGCTGGCTCACTACTCGCCTCTTTGCCCACTCGCCACTTACCCCCTCACCCTTCCCCCCAAGTATAAAGCCTCATTCAAAGCCCCAGGGGTCACTATATTACTGCACACAGCAGTCAATCAATGCAGTTGTAGATAAATCTCTGCTTTATGCATTTTTGTATAACTTTTATATGACTTTGTATTGAACCTTGGTAATATGTTATAGCAGGCCCTAAAGGTAGTGTAATTAAGGTAAAAGAAAAATGTCTTTTTGCTTGGAGTAGAATAAGATCTTCCCCCCACTTTGTAATCAGTTGCCCTGTTGAATGGATGAGGTGTGAATTAGGAAGGTATGGAAGGCAGCACCTCCAGACACCTGCAACCCTTGGAGAGGGGCTGGGAGCCAGATGGAGGAGAGCTTTGCCCAGGCTGTGTGGGACGGAGTTTGGGTGCTGGGTGCAGGCTCTGGGCTGGGGCACAGGTGGGGTGCAGGAAGGGTGGAGGGGTGCAGGCTCTGGGAGGGAGTGCGGAGGGCTGGGTGCAGGCTCTGGGACAGAGTTTGGGGGCCGGAGATGGGGTGCTGGGTGCTTGGGGGGGGAGGGGAGGGGACTGCCATCACATGTGGCTTCCTTCCTCCTCTGCTGCCTCTCACCATAGCCTCGGTGGGGAATGGGGCTGCCCCTTTGTGATGGAGTAGGGACTGTTTGTGTTCCTGTTGAGGTGAGAGCCAGGTATTCAGCTGTAACATGAGCCTGGCCTGGGGGAGGGGAGGTCGTCACCTCTGGCGGGGGCTAGACAAAGGGAAGGGTGGAGTGGAGTCAGTCTTCGGTTTGGGAGCTGGGGGGTGGGTTTTCAGGGGATCCTAGGCTGGGATCCAAGCACCCTGAACCCCCCCAGAAAGGCCAGATTGAGGGGTCCTGGCTCTGAACACAAGCTGGGCTGTATCCTGTGTTCCTGTTGTTCAATAAACCTTCTGTTTTACTGGCTGGCTGAGAGTCACTGTGAGTTCAGGAAGAGGGGTGCAGGGCCGGACTCCCCCACACTCCGTGACAACTGGTGGTGGCGGTGGGATCGACTGCACCCCGTGGACGGCGCTTCCTGCAGTAAGTGACTGGGGAGCAGTAAAACGAAGGGGCGATTAACCCCTGGGAGAGTGTGACCAGCGAGAAGGACTTTGCAGTAACAGGGTCCCCCGGGGGATCACAGCGAGCGATTCCAGGGGCGGAGGAGTCTGCAGCTCGACCCTGGCAAAGAGGTGGTGACCTCAAGGACTGGCACACTAGGGGTCCCCCTGGAACCCGTGGGGAGCGGCGAGCACCCCGGCCTGTGAGCAGCCAACAGGAAGATGTATGCCAAGCAGCGCAAGTGCGACCTGGTGGAGCAGTGCAAGCAGAGGGGGCTGCACTGTGGGAAGCTCACCAAGGCCCAGCTGATTGCCCGGCTGGAGGAGAGAGATCACAGGAATGAACCGGTCCCTGTCTCCGAGGGAAGCAGCCGGGCAGATGCAGCGCAGGCACCAGTGTCTGTCCCCGCTGGGAGTGGTCAGCCGGCCGCTGAGGGCTCCCCGAGACCTCCCACCCCTAGGCCTAGGGGGAGGAGGAGCCCAGCTACCGAGGGCACCGTGATCCCCCCGGCCAGCAGGGGATCGGCCCGGCGAAGCTCCCCCACCAGCCGGGGATCGTCCCGGTGACGCTCGGCCTCCATGGAGCGCAGGCGGCTGGACTTGGAGAGAGAGATAAAACTGAGAGAGTTGGAGGAGCGTAAGGAACAGAGGGAATATGAGGAGAGACAGAGGGAACGTGAGGAGAGACAAAGCCAGCGTGAGCTGGAGGAGAAGCAGAAGCAACGCGAATACGAGGAGAGGGAGAAGGAGCAGCAGCGCAGACATGAGCTGGCCCTGGCCCAGCTGAGCAACAGTAAGGCCCCGGCTGCGGTGAGTGAGGGGGGGCCCAAGCCTACAAAGAGCTTTGATAAGAACTTCCTGGCCCGGCGTAAGGAAGGGGAGGACATAGACACCTTCCTGACGGCCTTTGAGAATGCCTGCGAGCTGCACAAGGTTGACCCTGCAGACAGGATCCAGTTCCTTACCCCCTTACTGGACTCCACCGCCGTGGAGGTGTACAGCCGAATGAAAGGGGCGGAGGCAGGGGACTACAACCTGTTCAAAGAGGCCCTGCTCTGCGAGTTTGGGCTGACCCCGGAGATGTACCGGAAGAGGTTCCGGAGTCAACATAAGAGCCGGGAGGTCACATACCTACAACTGGTCAACCGGGTGCAGGGGTACACCCGCAAGTGGACAGCTGGGGCCCAAACTAAAGAGGACCTGCTTGACCTGAGGCGGTGGTTGATGGACCAGAAGCCGGAGAACCCGCAGCACACAGGCCGGCTGGCCGACCAATATGTGGACAGTCGGGCAGGGGATGGCAGGGAGGAGTCTCGAGGGAACAGGCCTGCCTTAACGCAGAGAGAGAGTCACCGTGGGATCTCCCAGCGGGGCCCTATGGAGAACCCCCACAAAAGGGGAACATCCAGCCTCAGGTCCACCCGACCCACTCGAGGGGACCCACGAGACATGGGCTGCTTTCACTGTGGCCAACAAGGCCACATACGGGCCCAGTGCCCCAAGTTCAGAGACAGACCGAGCAGACCCAACCTGCAGAGGGTTGACTGGGTAAAGACCCAATCGGAGGAGGGGCAACATGCCCAAGAGAGGGGGGCTGGCAGCGTCCCACCTGGGAAGGAGGGAGGAGGGCCCCAGGTCAGCGCCTCTGGGGGGCTGGATGCTCCGGACACAAGGTTCTGCTACAGGGTGGCCACGGGGCTGCCCTCCGGAAACAGTGCCTGGTTTCCCTGGAGGTGGATGGGAGGAAGGTCACTGGGTACTGGGACACAGGCGCAGAGGTGACGCTGGCCCGGCCTGAGGTGGTGGGCCCAAATCGGATGGTGCCTGATACCTACCTGACCCTGATGGGCGTGAGTGGGACCCCATTCAAGGTGCCTGTGGCGAGGGTGCACCTGAAGTGGGGGGTCAAGGAGGGCCCCAAGGATGTGGGGGTACACCCCCATTTGCCCACAGAGGTGCTAATGGGGGGGGACCTCGAGGCCTGGCCAGGCAATGCCCGGGGTACCCTGATCGTGACCCGTAGTCAGAGTCGGCGCAGGGCACTGCACCCTGACAACGGGGAAAGTACTCTGCCCGAGGCGCAAGGCCCTAACCTGGTGGGGAGGGAACGCCCAGAGACACGACCCAGAGAGGCTGCGGCCTCAGACCCAGCCGGTGAGAGGGAGCAGGTCCCCATCCCTGTCCCAGCTGCTGAGTTCCAGGCCGAGGTGCAGAAAGATCCCTCCTTGCAGAAGCCCCGGGACCGGGCTGACCTCAATGCAGCACAGACCATGAGGAGAGGTTGCAAGGAGAGGTTCCTGTGGGAGAAGGGGTTCCTGTACCGAGAATGGGCTCCCCCCAGGGAAGTGGAGTCATGGGGGATTAGGAGGCAGCTGGTGGTTCCCCAGAAGTTTCGCCACAAGCTCCTGTATCTGGCCCATGACATCCCCCTCGCCGGGCACCAGGCAGAGGCTGCTTCAGAACTTTTACTGGCCTGGGGTCTTTACCCATGTCCGACAGTACGGCCAATCCTGTGACCCCTGCCAGCGGGTGGGGAAGGCCCGGGACAAGGGGAAAGCAGCTCTGAGGCCTTTGCCCATCATAGAAGAGCCTTTCCAGAAGGTGGCCATGGACATGGTGGGACCTCTCAGCAAGGCGACCCGGTCAGGGAAGAAATACATCTTGGTGGTGGTAGATTTCGCCACTCGATACCCCGAGGCGGTGGCCTTGTCCTCTACCGAAGCAGACATCGTGGCGGATGCGCTGCTGACCATTTTCAGCCAGGTGGGGTTCCCCCAGGAAGTCTTAACGGACCAGGGGTCCAACTTCACGTCGAAGTTGCTCCAGTCCCTGTGGGAGAAATGTGGGGTCCGACCCAGCTGGGCCTCAGCGTACCACCCCCAGACCAACGGGCTGGTGGAGAAGTTCAACGGGACGCTAAAGATGATGCTAAAAACATTCATGCACCAGCACCCACAGGACTGGGACAAGTACTTACCTCACCTGCTGTTTGCATACAGGGAGGTACCCCAGGAGTCTACTGGGTTTTCGCCTTTCGAACTGTTATATGGAAGGTGGGTAAGGGGGCCCCTGGACCTGATGAGAGATGAATGGGAGGGGAAGGCCGCTCCCGATGGAGAGTCGGTGGTGGAGTATGTCCTGACCTTCCGGGAAAGACTTACCGAGCTCATGGGCCTGGCCAGGGAGAATCTGGCCCGAGCCCAGAGGAAGCAGAAGGTCTGGTACGACCGCACGGCGCGGGCCCGCGCCTTCGCCACCGGGGACCAAGTGATGGTTCTCATCCCCGTGAGGAAAAACAAACTCCAGGCTGCCTGGGAAGGGCCCTTCAAGGTCATCAAGCAACTAAATGAGGTAAAATATGTGGTGGAGCTGTCGAACCGGGCTCATCACCGCCGGGTGTACCATGTGAATATGATGAAGCCATATTATGACCGGGGGAATATGGTGTTGGCCGTGTGTGGGCACTAGGAGGAGCCGGGGGATGACCCTCTAGTGGATCTATTCCCAGGGACAAAGGCTGGTTCCCCCCTGGAGGCGATTCCCCTCTCTGATCAGCTGACCCCGGCCCAGCATGCTGAGATCAGAGGGGTGCTGCAACTGTACCGATAGTTGTTTTCCAACCAGCCTGGGCGCACTAATTTGACTGTCCACCGGGTGGAGACTGGGGCACACACCCCAATACGATGCTCCCCTTTTCAGGTTACCGGGAAGATTGCCCAGGACCTGGAAAGGGAGGTCAGGGACATGCTGGCTTTAGGGGTGATCCAGCCGTCCGCCAGCCCCTGGGCCTCCCCAGTGGTGCTGGTCCCCAAGAAGGACGGGTCGATCCGGTTCTGCGTGGACTATCGAAAGCTCAATGCCATCACCGTATCTGATGCCTACCCCATGCCAAGGCCTGATGAGCTCCTAGACAAGCTGGGAGGCGCTCGGTACCTCACCACCATGGATCTTACAAAGGGCTACTGGCAAGTGCCGCTGGACGCAGAGGCCAGGCTGAAATCGGCCTTCATCACCCCCCTGGAGCTCTATGAGTTTCTGACCCTGCCCTTCGGCCTCAAGGGAGCGCTGGCCACCTTCCAGCGCCTGGTGGATCAGCTACTGAGGGGGATGGAGAGTTTTGCTGTGGCGTATATTGATGACATCTGCGTCTTCAGCCAGACCTGGGAGGACCACGTGTTCCAGGTTGGACAAGTGCTGGACCGACTCCGGGAGGCGGGGTTAACCGTAAAGGCTGAGAAGTGCAAGGTGGGGATGGCTGAAGTATCTTACCTGGGCCATCGGGTGGGGAGCGGCTGCCTAAAGCCGGAACCAGCCAAGGTGGAGGTGATCAGAGACTGGCCCACTCCCCAGACCAAAAAGCAGGTCCAGGCCTTTATTGGGATGGCGGGGTACTATCAGAGGTTCGTGCCCCACTTTAGTGCCATAGCCGCCCCCATCACTGAGCTGTGCAAGAAGGGGAAGCCAGACAAGGTGGTCTGGACCGAGCAGTGCCAGGAGGCTCTCCAGGCACTGAAGGAGGCTCTGCTCAAAGGCCCAGTTCTGGCAAACCCAAACTTTGACAAGCCCTTTATGGTGTTTACCGACGCCTCAGACACGGGCCTGGGGGCGGTGTTGATGCAGGAGGATGAAAAGGGGGAGAGACACCCCATCGTGTACCTGAGCAAGAAGTTGCTACCCGGGAGCAGAACTACGCGGCCATCGAGAAGGAATGCCTGGCCATGGTGTGGGCCCTGAAGAAACTGGAGCCATATCTCTTTGGGCGCCACTTCACCGTGTACACCGACCACTCTCCCCTCACCTGGCTGCACCAGATGAAAGGAGCCAACGCCAAGCTCCTGAGGTGGAGCCTGCTCCTGCAGGACTATGACATGGACGTGGTCCACGTGAAGGGAAGTGCCAACCTGATAGCGGATGCGCTGTCCCGGATAGGAGGCCATGAACTTCCCCAGGTCACTGGGCAAAGTGAGCCCGCTCAGTTCAGTCTCGGAGCGGGGAGAGGTGTGATGGAGTAGGGACTGTTTGTGTTCCTGTTGAGGTGAGAGCCAGGTATTCAGCTGTAACATGAGCCTGGCCTGGGGGAGGGGAGGTCGTCACCTCTGGCGGGGGCTAGACAAAGGGAAGGGTGGAGTGGAGTCAGTCTTCGGTTTGGGAGCTGGGGGGTGGGTTTTCAGGGGATCCTAGGCTGGGATCCAAGCACCCTGAACCCCCCCAGAAAGGCCAGATTGAGGGGTCCTGGCTCTGAACACAAGCTGGGCTGTATCCTGTGTTCCTGTTGTTCAATAAACCTTCTGTTTTACTGGCTGGCTGAGAGTCACTGTGAGTTCAGGAAGAGGGGTGCAGGGCCGGACTCCCCCACACTCCGTGACACCCTTGCCCAGTGTTTGCAGGAGTGGTGGCTGGGGGGAAACCCAGTCAAACTCTGGTTTTACTCTTTTGTTGATGGGTCACTTTAACCCATTACACACCCTTTTCCGCCTCTCTCACCCCGCTTTTCTACTGGGCTTGTTTGCTCTTTTCGGTGGAGCCAGATGAAAACCACAAACCTCAGTGAGAGCAACAGGCTGGAAGACTAGACTGAACCCACCACCCAGCCTAGTCCATCCCAGAGCCCAGGACTGAGGGCAAATGTCCCCCCACCCCCAGGCCACCTTCCACTCCTGGCCTCTCCCAGCACTGCCAGAGATTCTGTATGGCTGCATGAGGCGGGATTTCAACCGGACTCCCCCCGCTAAATTCACCCCTGTTTTGCAACCACTCTGCACCAAGAGCACCTTCCTTCCCTGCCCTAGAGCTGCTGGATGGCTAGAAAGCTGAGCTGGGCATTTGATTGATCTGGAATATTATCATGCCCCCCCTCAAAAAAACCTTAATATCCCCACAGCTTTGGGGGAAGGGAATAGCCCCCCCCCCCCGAAAGCTGGTCTAATTTATTGTTGTAGGGCAAATGAAGGAGCCATAGTTTAATGGAAATATTCAGCCCCTACAGATCTTGCAGCAGGGAAAGCAGAGTTGATGGGAAGGGAACTGGTCTGGATAGGAGCCCCCGTCCTCTTTCTTTGCAAAATAATTTGGAGAGGGGAATCAGATCACTCCGTGCCTCAGTTTCCCTTCTTGCCGGGAAGTGGGGGAGGAGAGATAAGTCTCAGCCTGCCGTGTTGCAGACCTTTCGCATTCTCCCCTCTTGATGTATTTGGTTTCCTCCTCCAAACCTCCCTCTCTCTCTCACCTGGAGTTCACAGCACTAAGGGTATGGCTACACTGGCGAGTTGCAGCGCTGGTAGTTTGCAGCGCTGGTCGTCCAGCTGTGCAGGGCCAGCGCTGCAGTGTGGCCACACTGACAGCTACCAGCGCTGCAGTGTGGCCACATTGGCAGCATTTCCAGCGCTGTACTGAGAGGTGCATTGTGGGCAGCTATCCCACAGAGCACCTCATCCCGTTTTGGCGCCGTTTTGGCGCTGAGTATTGTGGGAAGGGGAAGGAAGTGTGTGGGTCATTCCGCTTCCTGTTCCAACGCCCCGTGGTGCATCGCTTCACTTCCCAGCAGTCATTTTCGCCGTCCACGTTTCTTGCCATTGTGAGTTCAGCACGCTGTGAAATGGACCCTGAGCTGCTGAGGAATTTGCTGCTGACTGTCGCCAGCACATCACGTTTGGCAGTTGAGCTATTCCTCCTTCAGCTCCAAAGTGACAGTGAGGAGTCCGATGATGATATGGATTTGCCTAAAGCAGGTGACATGAAATTGCTTGTGGCGGTAACGGAAATGCTCAGCACCGTGGAACGCCGCTTTTGGGATCGTGAGACAAGCAGTGAGTGGTGGGATCACATTGTCATTGAAGTCTGGGATAACGAGCAGTGGCTGCAGAACTTTCGTATGAGAAAAGCCACTTTCATGGGACTGTGTGCTGAGCTCGCCCCCACCCTGTGGCGCAAGGACACAAGATTGAGAGCTGCCCTGATGGTGGAAAAGCGGGTGGCTATTGCAATCTGGAAGCTGGCAACTCCAGACAGCTACCGGTCGGTCGGGAACCAGTTTGGGGTGGGAAAGTCGACCGTTGGAATCGTGTTGATGCAAGTTTGCAGGGCCATTAATCGCATCCTGCTAAGGAGAACCGTGACTGTGGGGAACGTGCAGGACATTGTGGATGGCTTTGCACAAATGGGTTTCCCTAACTGTGGAGGGGCAATAGATGGGACGCATATTCCTATTCTGGCACCACCCCACCTAGCCTACGAGTACATTAATCGCAAGGGGTATTTCTCTATGGTTCTCCAGGGGCTTGTGGATCACCGTGGGCGTTTCATTGATATTTACACAGGCTGGCCTGGAAAAGTGCATGATGCACGCATCTTTCGGAACAGTGGCCAGTTCAGGAAGATGCAGGAAGGTACATTTTTCCCAGACCGAGAGATCACAGTAAGGGACGTTGAAATGCCCATTGTGATCCTTGGGGACCCCGCTTACCCATTAATGCCTTGGCTCATGAAACCCTATACAGGGAAGCTGAACAGGAGCCAGGACCGTTTCAACTACAGGCTGAGCCGATGCCGAATGACTGTGGAGTGTGCTTTTGGCCGTTTAAAGGGGCGCTGGTGGGCGCTTTATGGGAAGCTAGACTTGGGGGAAAGCAGCATCCCTGCGGTTGTATCCGCGTGCTGTACCCTCCATAATATTTGTGAAGGGAAGGGTGAAACATTCAGCCAGGCATGGACCAACGAGGTGCAAGTCCTGGAGGCTGAATTTGCACAGCCAGACAGCAGGGCTACTAGAGACGCCCACCACAGGGCAACAAGGATTAGGGATGCCTTGAGGGAGGAATTTGAGGCTGAAAGCCAACAGTAATGTTTTTTTGCCTTGACCAGGAGTGACGTGCACTGGTTACAGTGCTTTTAAGTGCCTGTGTTTTCCTTGATGTTTGTTACCTGTGTTTTCATTGGGGTTTGTTATCTTTCACTTTATGCAATAATAAAAACTGTTTCATAATCAAAGAAATCATTTATTTAAAAAAAAGGAAGTACACGGGCAGGGGGGTTGGTTGTTGAACTGTACATTCATAGTTTTGCATATGTACTGCCAGGAGTGCTGTGCACCTCAGGATTGTACTGTTGCATTGTGATGGAGGTTGAGTGCAGATGGTAAGGGTCGTAGTTCTCTGGGCTCATAGGTGACCGTACAGGTGTCGGGGGCAGCTGGTGATGGTGTAGGTAAGAACCTGGATGCTGGGGAACGGGACTTGGAGCTGACATTGGTGCATAGGGGAAAGAGGTTTGGGAGGGTGGGGGTTTGGAACAGTAGTGCTCTGCCTGCATTGCTACCAGTGACTGCATACAGTCTGTTTGGCGCGCAATGAGGTTTATAAGCTGCCTCGTGGTTTTCTTCAGCGTCAACGCCTTTCTCCTGCTTTCTGTTTCCCTCCAGTGCTGCATCTTTTCTCTACAGTCATGCGCATTTTTATTCTCTGTTGAACACTGGTTCATAACTGCCTTCCCCAAATCTTCTTTGCTTTTGTTAGTTTTCCTCCTCAGGTTTTGAAGCTTTCTTTCAGTCACTGATAAGACCGGCCCAGGACTACTCAAGGTCACTGTAAAAATACAGCAAATGATACATTTTAAGAGAGCTTGCATTGTGTATAATCTGAAGTTATTTTAAAGTCTCACAAGCATTCCTCACACATTTCAGCAACTGCTAGAGAATTCACAGCCTCCCAGAAATGGTAATGGTAATTAACCCTGGGTTTCCTTCCGCGGTCTGCACGAGCAGGGTGCTTCTTGCTTCATGGCTAGACTGCCTGTTTTTGGGCTTTGTTAAACGCAGCACTGCCATGTCCCCAGGAATTAACCCTGGGGTTCCTGCCGCGGTCTGCTCGAGCAGGGTGCTTCTTGCTTCATGGCTAGACTGCCTGTTTTTGGGCTTTGTTAAACACAGCACTGCCATGTCCCTCAGGAATTAACCCTGGGGTTCCTGCCGCGGTCTGCTCGAGCAGGGTGCTTCTTGCTTCATGGCTAGACTGCCTGTTTTTGGGCTTTGTTAACCCTGGGGTTCCTGGGGTTCCTGCCTGCCGCGCTATGCAGTTGGGGAAACCAGCACTGAAACACTCCCTCCATTTCCCACAGGAGTTAATACTTGAAGATATCTCCCTTCTGCGGGTTACCAAAGAAGCAAGGGAGGGTCTCCTACAACAATGCGGATTCCGCCCTGGCCCTTATGCAGCTTGCCTCTGTGCAAGCATGGTTCCCCCACCCCTCCTGGAACAGTGGCGCGGACGCGTTAGCCTGAATGGGACAGGGACCACAATGGCTCTCCCTTTAAACTTGGTCACGCGAATTGCCTATGCTCTTGCAGAAACTTTTGAAGAGATTACAGAGGCAGATTACTGCGACGTGATAGACCACATCAATGGGATATTCCATGTCTAGGCATGCAGGCATGCAGCCATACCATCCCCTCTCCTCTCCCAAAAACATTGCATTGCAATAAAAGCTGCTTACCTGGGACCTGCTCCTGTGATTCTTCTGCACCAAGTTCCAGGGGCTGCGACTGGCTAGCTTCCTCCTGGCTTGAGAAGAGCTCCTGACTGCATGCCTCCTGGGACTCCGGGGTGTCTTCCCCCACCACAGTAGCCTCACTGTCTGCCTCCCCCTCCCCCTCCTCTACCGGCTCTGAACTGTCCATTGTGGTCCTTGGATTTACAGAGGGGTCACCCCCATAAATCGCATCCAGCTCCTTGTAAAACCGGCAGGGCGTGGGGGCACTGATTCTTCTGCACCAAGTTCCAGGGGCTGCGACTGGCTAGCTTCCTCCTGGCTTGAGAAGAGCTCCTGACTGCATGCCTCCTGGGACTCCGGGGTGTCTTCCCCCACCACAGTAGCCTCACTGTCTGCCTCCCCCTCCCCCTCCTCTACCGGCTCTGAACTGTCCATTGCGGTCCTTGGATTTACAGAGGGGTCACCCCCATAAATCGCATCCAGCTCCTTGTAAAACCGGCAGGGCGTGGGGGCACTGCCGGATCTGCGGTTCCCCTCACGTGCTTTGCAATAGGCACTCCACAGTTCCTTTACTTTTACCCTGCACTGCAGCGCGTCACGCTCATGGCCCCTTTCCAGCATGGCTCTCGGTACCTGGGCAAAGGTATCATAATTCTTATGGCTAGAGCGCAGCTGTGCCTGCACAGATTCCTCCCCCCAAACACTGATGAGGTCCATCAGCTCGCCATTGCTCCATGCTGGGGCTCGTTTGCCACGTGGAGGCATGGTCACCTGTAAAGATTCACTGATTGCATTCCATACCTGCCTGAGCAAACAGGAAGGGGATTTTTAAAATTCCCGGGGCATTTAAAGGGAGGGTCACCTGAGGCCAGGGAAGTAGAGTCTGACCTGATGAGCAGAGTGGCTGAACAGGCATTCTGGGATACATCCTTATACCCTGGAGGCCAATCACAGCGCTGGTGTGTGGCCACACTTGATGACCAGTGCTGCAGCACCAGCGCTGGAATCCTTATTCCCCATGCCGAGTGAGGTGTACGGCCAGCGCTGCAGCCAGGGAGTTGCAGCGCTGGAAGTGCCTTGCAGGTGTGGCCACTTACTAATTGCAGCGCTGGTGGAGGCTTTCCAGTGCTGCAAATCGCCAGTGTAGCCATACCCTAAGTACCGGCTCGGGGCTTTTTTCCTGGGTTACGTGATCCCGACTTTAGTTTTGAACCAGACACAGGCAGGCACCAACTCACCCTCAAACAGCAACACCACGTAAACCACAAAACCAGCCCAATATTACAAACCTGCGGGGAATCACAGGGGCAAACACTCACCGCTGGAAGCCCCAGCAGCTGCTCAGGTGAGTGAGCTGCACTGCAGAGATTCCTGTCTCCCACCGGGCCAGAAGCCCCCTCGGCGTCTCCTCCAGGTGAGTGCTGGGGGTGGGGGAGGGGAAGGAAGGCTGCAAAGCACATGTACCTTCTCCCCCCTTCCCCCTCCTGACCTGCAACACCCAGGCGGCTGCCTCTGCCTCAGCCGGCCAGGGTCTCTCGTTGCCTAGCAACAACAGCTGCTGCTTCCGGGACAGACGCTGCCATTGTGGGGCCCTCTCAGGCGCGGGGCCCAATTCGGGGGAATCGGGCAAATCGACCTAAAGCTGGCCCTGCGTGCAGCCCTCCTCTTCCGCCCTGACTGATAGGGGGGAGTATTGAGCCTCCCTCCCTTAGGCCCTTCAGCATCCCTGGGGAACACCAACGTCGCCCAACTGACTTTGGGCCAGTAGGTCAACCAATAGGGCTGCCTCCTAGGCCAGGCTGCAGCCCAGCTTCAGGACTGAGAGGAAATGGAGCTCGCATCCCTACCTACAGGACTCCAGGCACGGCCAGGCTTCTTGATCAAACATCCCCTCTTGTGCTCAAGTCACAACAGCTAGCGGGTAAAAGACAGGCTTTCATGGCATTGGAGAGAGCAACATCGAGCCTTGGAAGACCCAGCAGGGTTTGTGGCACAGGAATTGCTCTCAGATCCTACCGAGACTTCAGCTCAGATTGCAGGATTCACAGTCCCGAGTGCTGCCCTTACACCATGGGACCAGCAGGGAACCCCCAGACCTCTGCTGAGCTCTGGTGTGGATGACCCTGTGGGGGCACCCCTGCATTTGCTCACCAAGTTGTCATGCAGCAGTTTGCTGCAGCTCCCAGAGGCCTTTCTTAATCCAGCCTGAGAGGCCAGTGGGCATGTGAGGAAGTTGCCCCTTCAGTCCCAGGCAGTACATGGCCCTTCCTAGTGAAATGCCAAGTCCTGGGGAAAAAAAGTTCAAATAACCCCAGAGAGAGATGCCTTCTTCCATTTTGAGGGGAATGGTTCCTGCTTCACCTGACCAGGGACTTGAACCCTGGACCCTCAGATTAAAAGTCTGATGCTCTACCAACTGAGCTAGCCAGGCTCACATATAAAAAAAGCAAATTTCATGCAGAAGAGAAACTCGTCATGAAAATGAGGGCAGGAAACAATACAGAAAACCTGCTACTCGTGCTCTCTTAGCAGTCCTAGCCCCAGCCTGCTCCTCCATCCAGCGCCCTGAGGCCTTATTCTTTTTTTAGTTAAATATCAAATCCAGGAGAAAACACAGTTCTACAAAGCAAAACGAAATCACAAACAGAAATGTCATTGGAAATACAGAAATAAAAAAGGAAAATGCAATCCCCATCACTTTATTGTTTCTAGGCCATTCCTGTATCGAGAGCACCCGCGAAGGTCCCTGTGTGCTTATGAGAAACCTGGAGGAACTCATACCACAGCCTGAACATGAAACTCAACTGCTCCCAGGTGCTGCAGTAAAACCCTTTCCCTGCTGTGACGTTGCACTCCATGTGATTTTATGAAAAGATGCTAATAAGTGTGAATATAATGTAACTGGAACATGCTTCATGCAAAAGGTCTCTTGTAAGGTTTCATTACACAGCTTATAATCTACTGTGTGTGTTCATCCTATTTGTATGAACCGATCATTCCTGTATCTGAAACTAGAAATATGAACTATAACTCTGAGGTCCTGTTGTAATGATGCAAAGTGTGGGCCATTAATAGTGGTTTGGACTCTTGATGGCTCCCATTAACCAGGCCAATTGACTGGAGATGGCTCTGTCCTGCACCATCCGTGAGTTAGGCCAGGAAGAATGAAGGCTTGGGGGTCTCACAGGACATGTGACCATGTCACCTGGTACAGGAATCCATCTTAAACCTGGGGCTCTTCCCCAGGAGAGAGACAAAAGATTCCTGCCTTGTACCAAAGCTGTATAAAGGGGTGGAACAGAAGGAAGGTGTCTGCAGTCATGAGAAATCCCCTAGCTACCACCTGAGCTGGAACAAGGACTGTACCAGGCGAAAAGATTGGGTCCAGGCAAGAAATAAGTCTAGTCTGCGAAAGAAGCTTATTGGAAGATCTCTGAGGGTGAGATTTGATCTGTATTGAGTTTCATACTGTATTAGGCTTGGACTTGCATGTTTTTGTTTTATTTTGCTCTATGAAGAATACAAGCTCCACAGAGAAGGAAAAGTTAATGCCATAGAGAAGTCTCTCTGTGTGTGTTAGATGGGTGGGAGGGTGTCTAGAAACCACTCTCCTCTAGTTTCTTTTCTCTGATTTCATGTAGAAAATCTGAAGCAGGAAGCAGAAGCCATTGCCTTCTCTGAGGCTTGAACTCAGGACTTTCAGATTATGAGACTGATACGCTGCCAGCTGTGCTAAGAAGGTTTTGAAAAGCTTTAGTCTCAGTGTATATAGGACCCTTCTACAGCAGTGACTGGGGCAGGGAAGGAGCCAGGGGTTTGCTGGAAGAAGCAGGGAGCTCTGCTGCCCACAGACCTGTCCAGGCAGCTTTCTCAGCAGCAAAGAAATCAATTCACGCTGCCAGTGAACAATCTACTGGAACTAATGGCCGCACAGGGGGGATGTTTCCAAGCTGTGCACCTACCTCTTCATGTTAGAACTTACTCTCTTTTTTCTAGCATGGCACTTTCCATGGAAATTAGGCAAAGCAAACTACACAGGTAAGAGAAACAAGTTGGGGAAGGTACATGGGGAACAGAATCTAGTGCTCCACATAAGGCTTCAATTTATAATCCCAACACCTTGCCCTGCTGTACTAACCAGTTGCACCACTGCAGATGCTTTTTAGATGCATTCGGGAAGCAGGTAGTTCCCAGTCTCTGTGGTTCACACCTTTGCCTGGCAATCGTAAGGCTGATGCATCAAACCTAACTCAAGATGCAGCTTTTCAGCCATGAGACTCCAGGACATTTTAACAGGAAGAAAATCTCCTCCTTTCTGGTCTAGCCCCATTTGACTCCTGCCCGTCTTCTCCCCTCGTCCCCCAGTCTCTTTCCTTCCCCATTGGGGCCGTGCAGAGAGGAGCCCCAGTCAGTCTCTGTCACCGAGAGTCTGTATCCCATAAAGGGAGGGAGGGGTCGCTCCAAAACACTGATAATGGGGAGGGGAGGGGTGTCTGTGATTAGGGGGAGAAAGGATGGAGAACTAACAGTGGGGTCCAGAGAGATTCCCCCAGATTGGGGAGATCCCCTGTTAACCCCCATCAGCCAGCTGTGGGAAGAACAACTTGGGATTGCATGGGGAAGCCACCTTTAAAAACACAAGTGTAACATGCTAGTTACATTTTAATAAGACCAAAGCCTCAAACCCAGGGTCACAATCACTGGAATGGCTTTGCCTTGATATTTTACCAGCTGCAGACACAAAGCGAGTCAAATTACAGTTTCCGTTTGGAGTCAGTGCACACACAAGAATCTGGAGGCTTTTAATTCCTTAGGTTCTGCCGCCATTTCATTTTTGTCCTGTTCCAAGATTTATCCTTGTGCAAAGCAATGTTATGCCCTTGGGAGTGTCCCCCTCCCTGGTCCTGCCTGCCGCCCCTGGGCAATTTAAAAGGGCCTGGGGACCCCTGCCACCACCGCCAGCAGCACAAGGGGACTAAGGCACTTTCCTGCCCGCCCTCGCTCTGTGTGGCACGTCACTCCCGGAGACGGCTGGCACGTCCCTGCGGCCCTGTGGTGGGAGGGGTCTCTACGCGCTGCTCCCTCCTCGAGTGCCAACTGTGGCAATGGGAGCTGCAGGGGTGGAGTCTGCGGGCAGCGGTGCGCAGAGACACCCCCAGCCCTCCCGCTTACGGGCTGCTGCCGTGGTGGGGTGGGGTGTGGGTTGCTTTTGGGAGATGCCCGAGGTAAATGCTGCACCCCTCACCATCTCCTGCACCCCCAACCCCCTGCCCCAACCCAGACCCCACACCAAAACTCCTTCCAAGACCCTGCTCCCCACACACCCTCCTGCACCCCAACCCCCTGACTGAGCCCAGACCCTGCACCCAAACTCTCTCCCAGAGCCCAGCCCCTCTCCCTCCCTCACCCAAACTCCCCCCCAGAGCCTTAGGCAGGTGTGTGTGGGGTGTGGGGCAGGACTTGGTCCCATTCTGAGCATCACCAAAAATTATACAAACCTGCCTCCCATGTCCAGTCCAACCTTCTGCTGATGCACCTCAGCCCACACCCCTGCAGGGTTTGAAGCTTCTATTACTTACATTCCAGGACATTGAGGGATTTCAGCTCCCCTTTGCCCACAGGGAGCTTTCACCCCACTCCCAGCCAGGTTCTTGTCCATGGGATCACTGTAGGGGGCTGGGTCCCTCTGTGTCTTTTCTCTCTCTACGACAGGCCAGGGTGCAATAACTGGGGCATCGGAGCACCCAGGACCTTCTGTGGGGCTGCCATTCCCCTTCCCCTTCTGTGGTCTCGTCAGTCATTGACTCCAGCCTTTTTTCTATCCATCGTCAGCACCATCCGAAGCCAGCTGCACTCGCCTCAAAAAGACAGAGAGTCCTGTGGCACCTTACAGAGTAACAGATGTATTGGAGCATGAGCTTTCATGGGTGAATACCCACTTCATCAGACGCATGTGGCAGAAATTTGCAGGGGCAGGTATAAATATGCAGGCAAGAATCAGTCTAGAGATAACGAGGTTAGTTCAATCAGGGAGGATAAGGCCCTCTTCTAGCAGTTGAGGTGTGAGCATTAAGGGAGGAGAAATTGCTTTTGTAGTTGGCTAGCCGAGAGTCAGGGCCAAGTATCCCTAGGCCACCCCGACAGGTGTTTGAAGAACAGGGAAACAAAGGGCACCACAAACTTATGTTTTTTGGATGAGCCAAGAAAAGGGAGTAGCATTGTTCCCCTCGGGTAGCACCTGTTCAATTCCAGGTCAGAAAACAAAACTCTTCTGCAAGAATATCCAAAAAATATTGTGTTTCACTTCACTTCATAAGTACAGTTGTGTGGCAATTAAATGATGACTCTAAAGTTTCATAAAAGCAAAGAACATTAAACAAAATAGTGTGGGAAATACGGATGTATCTGAGGAAAGGGCTTGGAATGAAGGAAGACAAAAATTGATCGGTCGAGAGAACAGGCCCTGTTTCCCCCTGGTTTGGAGCTTCTCTCACAACTACTGGAATAGCAAAGCTAAGCAAATGGGGTTCTATTGTTGCACAGGAGATTGAAGTGAGGCCATTTTCTCCAGATGGTCATGTCAGGAGTGGGATTTGAAACTACGTCTCTATGCAGAGACCAGAACACCCAAGAGATAGGGAAAAAAGAGTCTTAAAACTGGCACTTTAGACCAGTCCACCATCCTGCTGCTAAAAAACATGACTTATCAACCCTAGTTTTCATTAATAATTGATGAACTCTTTAGGGAGGTCGAGATGGCACATCTCTTTCAACTCCTAGAGACCTTCTACAGCACAGCTGATTTTTAGACACACTCACCCGGACCTAAAGTTACACGTTTCCTGGAGCTCCATGAGTTCTGTGGTGTTGGAATCTCCCTGCTCGCATTTTAAGTGAACAAAAGATGGGTGCTGGCATTCTGAGACAGTAACGGTGAACCTCAAAATCCTGCCCTGTGGGCCAGACAGTTAAGCAACCAGCACCCACAACCTCTACCATGATAGCATCCTGTCTGGGAACAACTCACCAACAACTGGGGTGTGATATCCTCATTTCTTTGTTGTTCTATCACTGTAGTCCCCACTTTCCTATTGCTTGTCTGTATAATCTCTGTCTGGTGCTGTGATTCTTTCTGTCTGCTGTATAATTAATTTGTTGAGTGTAAACCAATTAAGGTGGTAGGGTATAATTGGTGAGATAATCATTTTATAATATGTTAGGATTGGTAAGTTACATTTCAGTAAAATGATTGGTTAGGGTATAGCTAAGCAGAACTCCACTTTTACTATATAGTCTGCAGTCAATCAGGAAGTAAGGGGGGGAATGGGGGTAGAGGAATTAGAATTATGTTTTGCTAAGGGGGGGGAATAGGAACACAGGCAAGGCTCTGTGGTGTCAGAGCATGGAAGGGGGACACTGAGGAAGGAAATTGGAATCATTGCTTGCTGGAAGTTTACCCCAATAAACACTGAATTGTTTGCACCTTTGAGCTCCATGCATTGCTGCTCTCTGGTCACGCGAGAAGGACCAGGGAATGAGAGGGTGATGGGATAAACCCTCTAACAAGAACGTCTTTCAGGGTGTGAAAAACCCCAGAACCAGTATAATTAAGCTGACCTAAGCCATGGTTAGATAGTGCTAAATGAAAGGAAAGATTGTTCTGTGAATGTAGCTATTACAGGAATGGAAAACCCCTCCCCTCACTGTAGCAACTGTCTTCTCCACAGTGCTACAGCAGCATTTTAAGTGTAGACAGCCTCAGAGCAAGACCAGATTTGGCTCTGTGGATGCTCAGGCACTAAGACAACAGTAATTACAATATACTAATGCATCTGTAGCTGGCAGGATTTGAACCTGTGTGGAGAGACCCCAGTCAATTTCTAGTCCATTGCATTAATCGGGGGTAGTTGATTATTTTATCAAGAGCCAAATTTCTTGGGCAATGTCTAGACACCAGAGAAAATAATAATAAGTATATAGAAAGATTTTGCAGTCACTATGGGCATAACCATGACGATTGTTCTGTGTTTCACTCTATATATTTGGCACCACTGCCTTTCCCTTTAGTCTTGTAGTTTACCAAGGGTAAAACTAAATATCTCTTCAGATACCAGGGAGTATTTATGTTCATTCCTGCTAGCTACACAGGGGTTTGATGTAGCTGCTTTCAATCCTCCAGCTCTGCCGGGACAAGTAACATTTCAGGCTGTCACTGAACTGAAGAGGGGAGATCATTTTTTGATAGATTATGCCGCCTCTTAAAAGTTTTTGTCTGGCTGGCAGCCCTGGTTCCCAAGTCTCTCCTGAGGGAAGAAGGTTTCTGTGCAAAATACTAAAAGTTTTAACAGAGAGGAGGGAAAGGCGATGGCCACATGATGGGGCCAGTATGTACCACAACATGGTTCTTTTATGTGGGATGACTCTCAACACTGACTGATCTCCACTCCCTTGGATTTGAAGAGATGTTTAGTTTTGCACTTGGGAACCTGTAAGGCTGAAGCAATTTTATGGATGGTGACACTACGATTGAAGGGTTATTTAATGTTGTAAAAATTGTTAAAAACACTTAGCTTCAACTGGAACTGCCTGTTATTAAAGGCTGGTTTCCCCACGTCAGTTCCATAAGCTCTGCTAGAAACACCCTGGGTTCTCTCCTGCCTCGGTGGGAACTGGAGGGAATCGTCCCCTGCTGCCCTTGGCTCCAAGTTGGTTTTTCTGGGGAGGGGACGTGGAATTGATTTGTTTGCTGTTGAGAAGGGAGCCGGGCCAGTTCTCAGGGAATGAGAACTCCCAGCATCTTCCCAGCTCAAAGATGCTCTGTCCCAGCCTCTGTTCCCCTGGGTGCCCTGTGTGTTTGACTCTAGAGCAGGCCGGGAGCAGCAGCTGAGGCAGAGGACAGCCTGGGCCGGGCAGATGCTAGGAGCAGAGCACCAGAGGCCTCTACTGGCTCCCTCCTCAGCAGGAAACAATCAGTCCCCACCCGCACCCCGGGACAGCAGCCTGGAGGCAAGGGCAGTGCCCAGGGGGGGTTTCTCTTTTTCCTCTTCCTGGGGTGAGCAGGGACCTGGGAGTGTTTCTAGCAGAGCAGTTGGAACTGAATTGGAAACCAGCTTTTAATAACAGGCAGCTCAAGTTCAGACTAATTTATTTACAATTTTCTTTATAATGTAAAATAATTCAAAAGTAAACGGGCAGGAATGATTGGAACTCTTTTATCCCAGGCATAGAAAGAAACGGCTTTTTGGCTTTTCATGATACGGGAGTCAGGTTCGTTCACTGTTCAGAAGCAACATGCTCAGAAGCCTGTTGTGTTTCATTTCTCAGGTTCTGCTGCCATCGTGTGGCCATTTCCTTCCCCTCCTTTCTGTCCAAAGCGCAGAGCCCAGTTCCTCCAGGGAGAGAAGGACATCTTTCTTCTTTCCTTCCTCAATAGCCCCCTTCCCTGGAGAGCCCTTTGCTGGGATCTGGGTGGGGAACAGCCGTTTCTGAGGATTAATTTCACACCATATTTGGTGTTGATATATAGATTTTACAGCCAGACTAGATCACTAGGTACCTCTGCTCTGACCTGATTCAGAACAGAGTCCAGACAATTTTACCCAGTGACTCCTATACCCACCCAAGATCTTTTGGCTGAACGAGGAGGGTTCATTCAGAAAGTCATCGTGTTTGGATGTAAAGGTGTGAAATGATGGGGAAATTGGACCCTCTTTCAAGTTTAAATGTTGTAACTTCTACATCTAGACCGGGGAGGCCAACCTGAGCCTGAGAAAAGGAGCCAGAAAATGTGCACCTTTGTATGCAACTACTGAGTCAATTGTGAACCCTCCCATCATTATCATTATCCCTTTGAAATGATGATGGTGATGGACACTTGGCTCTATATCCCAGTGTGCCCTGGACGTCTACAGGTTGCATTAGCCAATCCAACCATTAGGCACTTGCAGATGGGCACCTCTCTACTGTGCCTGAGTCTTGTACAGCTATGAAAGGCTGGTAGATGCCGATATTTTCCCGTCTTTTTAACCAGCACTAATACCTGGCCAGGCCAGGGCTGGGAAGAGAGAGAGAGCAGCAGGTTTCCCCTATTGTCTGTCTTGCTTTTTCTTGACTAGCTTCACCTCTGCACCAACTTGCATTTTTACTGTGTGAGCCTGGCTATTTCAGTTGGCAGAGCATCAGACTTTTAATCTGAGGGTCCAGGGTTCAAGTCCCTGGTCAGGTGATAAATTTCTCACTGTGATTGTAAGAATCTGGTTTTTTGGAGTCTTCTTTGGTGTTACTCTTTCTCTTCAGGATTTTGCCTTTCCTAAGAAGGGCCTTTGTGTGGGGGGGATTGAAGGAGCAACTCCTTGACATACCCTCTGTCCTTGCAGTCTGGAGGAATGAAGTCCTCTGGGCCAGGGCCGGCTCTAGGCACCAGCCCTCCAAGCATGTGCTTGGGGCGGCACTTTCTAAGGAGTGGCACTTCGCCCGCTCCTTTTTTTATTTTTATTTTTATTTTTTTGCGTGGAGCCTCATTGCCGGGAGCCGGCCCTGGCACAGCCACTCGCCCCAGCCGGGATCCACGCCCACTGCCCAGCCCGGCGGGCGCCCTGGAGAGCCCACTAGGAAACGCGGCGCCGCCGGGAGTGGCAGCGGCAGCAGGACCCCTCCTCCCTCTGTCCCCGGCTCCTCACACGCTCCAAGAGCTCCTCACACAGCCAAGCCCGGGCTGCAGCGGCGGCGAGAGGGGCTCCCAGAGTGTGTGAGGAGCCAGGGAGGGAGGCGGGGTGTCCTGGAGCCCAGCCTGGACTGCGGCGGCAGCGAGAGGGGCTCCCAGAGTCAGGGACGCCCTAGTGGGGGTGGGGCAAGTGGGGCAATTTTCCCCAGGCTCCGGGGCCCGCAGGGTATGTCGGAGGCTCCCCCAGCCTCCGGTGTCTCAGCTGGTAAGGGGGCGGGACTGCGAGCTGCAGCCGAGGGGCGGGAACTCAGGCCCCGCTGGAGACACCAGGCCGCTGCAGCGCTGTCAGGGAGAGGGGGTAAGTGGCATGGTAAGGGGCTGGGCCGGAGCCAGGAACCTCGCAACCCCATCCCCCCACAGCCCTGACCCTCAGCTCTGAGCCCAGCCCCTCAGAGCTGGGTACTCCCCCAAACCCATCCTCCCCACCCAGCCCTGACCCCCAGCTCCAAGCCCAGCCCCTCTGACCTGGGCACCCCCCCGACCCCATCCCCCACAGCCCCGACCTCCAGCTCTGAGCTCAGCCCCTCTGAGCTGGGCACCCACCGACCCCATCCCCCCCAGCCCTGACCCCCAGCTGCGAGTCCATCCCCTCTGAGATGGGCACCCCCCCAAACCCATCCTCCCCACCCAGCCCTGACCGCCAGCTCCGAGCCCATCCCCTCTGAGCCGGGCACCCCCCCGACCCCATCCCCCACAGCCCCGACCCCCAGCTCCGAGCCCAGCCCCTCTGAGCTGGGCACCCCCGACCCCATCCCCCCCAGCCCTGACCCTCATCTCCAAGCCCAGCCCTCTGAGCCGGACACCCCCCTGACCCCATCTCCCCCCAACCCAGAGCCCAGCTCCCCACCCAGCCCTGGGCAACAGCAGCACCACCTCCAGGCAGTGACAGCCCATTGGCACCAACCATCACCATCACCCAGCAACAGCCTATTATGTAATTTCAAATGTAGACAGACCAGTAAAGCATTTAATGTTTTTAAATCATGTATTTGGTGTATTTTCAAATTATTACAAATTAATTGTTGAATGTATTTCACTAGTTATTTTTTACATTTCCAAATACATGTTACTATAGTATTGCAACTTTTTTTTTATGGAAGGGGCCCCCGAAATTGCTTTGCCCCAGGCCCCTGAATCCTCTGGGCAGCCCTGCCCAGTGCGTGTGAGGAGCTGGGGAGAGAGGGAAGCGGGCTCCCCTGGAGCCGAGCCCGGGCTGCGGTGAGAGGGGCTCCCAGAGTGTGTGAGGAGCTGGGGAGAGAGGGAAGCGGGCTCCCCTGGAGCCGAGCCCGGGCTGTGGTGAAAGGGGCTCCCAGTGCGTGTGAGGAGCCGGGGAGGGAGGGAAACGGGGTCCCCTGGAGCTGAGCCTGGGCTGCGATGGCGGCGAGAGGGGCTCCAGGAGTGTGTGAGGAGGTGAGCGGCCGACTGGGCTCGTCAGTGCTGAGCAGGTAGCCCTGCAGCCGGAGATCCTCGCCTTCCCGCCCGCCGGGGCTGGGCCAGGGCACCGTGAGGCTGAAGAGCAGCAGGTCCAGGGGGCTCTCCAGGTCCTCGGCCACCAGCATGTCGGGGGTGAGGGCGGTGAGCGCGAACTGATCCACCTTGGCCACCAGCAGTGCTGCGAAGCCCAGGGAGGGGGCTGTGTTCTCCGCACCGCCCCGCAGCCGCACTGCCACCTGGAAGTACTCCCGCTCCGTGCCGCCCAGCAGCTCCACCCGCATGGGGACAGAGTCGCAGCTGGGCCAGGGCTCGGCTGCAGTGTGCTGGTAGCGGATCCCACGTTTGGGGGGGAGACCAGTGCTGGGGCAACAGGGGGTGTGAGTGAGGGGGCACTGGTGGGCAGCAGGGGGAGCGCATGTCTGGGGGCGGGCAGCCAAAAGAAATTTTTGCTTGGGGCGGCAAAAAACCTAGAGCCGGCCCTGCTCTGGGCATAGAGCATGTTCCTTTCCTGCGCATGCACGCACGCACACACCCACCCACCCACCCCTAAGGAATTAGAATCACCTGCTGCCTTCCCCTGTCCTGCTGGATCCCCAAATGAAGATGCTCTTCAGCCTAAACCCATGTCCCCTCTTTTCCCAGTGCCCCTCAATCCCAACCCTCAGTCCCTCCTGTGCTCACTGCTCCTCACTCCCAACCAGAGCCTGCTCCTCTTCACCCTTCTCCTCTGTCCTAACCCACAGGCCCCTCCTATTCCCAGTGCCCCTCAGTCCCAACCCACAACCCCCTCCTATTCCCAGTGCCCCTCAATCCCAACCGACAGGCCCCCTGCCTCACACTGCTCCTCAATCCCAACCCACGGCTCCCTCCTTCCCTTCAGCAGCAGGTGCTTCAGACCCCCTTAGGAAGATTTTCTTGCAAGGTTTCGTGTATGAGTCTGCATGTGGATTTTACAGTATGTTGGAAATAGGTTGGGTTGCTTGCCGAAATGATCACTTGTGGCTGGTGTTGGATTCCCAGTCTCCTTGTTATTGGGGCAGGAGAAATAAAGGGTTGTTATCCTTGTTGTGTGAATCAAGGACTCAACCCTGGGTGTAAACTAAACGAGCTGCCCACAGATTCTGGCAGCCACAATGAGCATTTGGTGCGAGAGCCCAGCCCTGTCCCTGTCCCAGAGGGAGGGGGTCATCCACGAGGGGCTTGGACCACTGACCTATCAGCTCTTAACTCCCAAACTTTCAGTAACTCTGTTATCAGTGCCAGTGAGTGTAATTTAAACCATAAGAAAAACCACACTGGGCTAGACGAAAGGTCCATCTAGCTCTGTATTTTGTCTTCTGACAGTAGCCAATACCAGGTGCTCTAAAAGATAATCAACAAGGCACCCCTGGGAGTTGAACCCAGCATCTCCTGTTTACAAAACAGGTACTGTAACCACCTAAACCATGGTGCCTGCCTGTGACTAAGGTGCAGTGTCTGCGCACACCTGACTCCCTGCATCTCCACCTGGGCCTGACAAGCTTTTCTTGTGTTTGGATTCTGCAAAGCAGAGGAGCAGGTGACATTTTCCTTGCAAGCTGTGTGTGTGTGTGAATCTTTGGCCAGGTCTGCACTACAAAGTTATTTCAGCAGAATTATATTGCTCAGGTGTGTGAAAAACACACAACACTCCCTCGATCGGCAGCTTGTGGCTGGTGCACACACTGCAATGCCACGTCTGGTGACAAAACTGCCCTGTTTTGGTGACAAAATAAAACCATTTCGATGAGAAGCCTAGAGCTTTTTCCAGCAAACTTGAAGTGGCAGAGTGTCACTATTGTGTCATACAGGAGGCCTCTGATATGCAGGGGGTCAGATTAGATGCTCTAATGGTCTCTTCTGGCCATAAAGTCGACTAATTTCTGAAAAACTGAGTGTAGCATTGGGAGCAGCGTCTGATGTTTTCCTGTCTAGCCGGGATGCTGCCTAGAACGAATGCTCCTTGAGTGGGGTGATCCCCAGGGAGTAGCTCAAACCTCCAAAGTGCCTGGCCAGGGGCAGGACATTAGCACAGCAAGGGAGGGGTGTGGCAGTGACATCACAAAGGCCTTTTGCAGGACCTCAGACTATTGGTCAAAGGTGGTGGGAAGGTGGTGACCTCACAGAGAGGTGGTGACATCAGGCAGGACAGGGGCGAGAGGCCAAGGAAACCTCAGAGATCCCTGTGGCTTTGCTTCAGCAAGTCTCCTTCTCCAGGTCTCTCTTTGAGGACTGAGAGAGTATTTGGGTTCATGTACGTGAGCACCAGGAAGAACCTCTTTCGAGTTTCTCCTTCCCTTTTAGTGATTTTACTAGAAAACAGCCGTCCCTGTTTAGAAAGTAAGAGCCTCCACGAGGGAGCGTTGTGTGTTTTTCACACACCTGAGCAATATAATTCTGCTGAAACAACTTTGTAGTGCAGACCTTGCCAAAGATTCACTCACACACAACTTGTAAGGGAAACGTCACCTGCTCCTCTGCTTTGCAGAATCCAAACACAAGCAAAGCTTATCAGGCCCCGGTGGCGCTGGCAGGAAGTCAGGTGTGGGCAGACAGTGTGTTTTAGTTACCCACAGGCACCATGGCTTAGCTGGCTAAAGCCTCTGTTTCATAAACAGGAGATCCTGGATTCAAGTCCCAGTGGTGCCTTGTTGACTGGTTGTTGGGGCACCTGGTACTGGCTACTGTCGGAAGACAAGTTTCAGAGCTAGATGGGCCTTTGGTCTGACCCTGTGTGGTTTTCCTTATGGTTTAAATTACATTCACGGACACTGATAATAGAGTTACTGAACGTTTGGGAGTTAAGAGCTGATAGGTCAGTGGTCCAGTCCCCACACAGATGACCCCTGTCTCCCTCTGGGACAGGGGCAGGTCTGAGCTCTCACCCTAATGGTCATTGTGGCTGCCAGAATCTGTGAGCAGCTCGTTTAGTTTACAGCAAAGGTTGAGTCCTGCTTTGTGCACCGTGTGTGAGAATGAAAATCCTAAACTGCCCTTTGAAATAACGAAAGCAGCAGGACGTGTTATTGTCCCTGCCCCAAAGCAGACAGACCAATGGAGAAATGCCGTTGAGTCCAAGGTGATACTCCACTGCCATTTCACCTTTTTTGCTTGCTAAACTCCTTCTTATCTGCCCGGCCCAGGCTGTCCTCTGCCTCAGCTGCTGCTCCCGGCCTGCTCTAGAGTCAAACACGCAGGGCCCCCAGGGGAACAGAGGCTGGGACAGGGCAGCAGCCTGGGTTGGGCTGGGAAGATGCTGGGAGTTCTCGTTCCCTGAGAACTGGCCTGGCTCCCTTCTCAACAGCAAACAAACCAATTCCACGTCCTCTCCCCAGAAAAACCAGCCTGGAGCCAAGGGCAGCAGGGGACGATTCCCTGCAGTTCCCACCGAGGCAGGAGAGAAGCCAGGGCATTTCTAGCAGAGCTTATGGAACTGACGTGGGGAAATCAGCCTTTACTAACAGGCAGTTCCAGTTTAAGCTAATTGTTTTTAACAATTTTTACAACATTAAATAACCCTTCAATCATAGTGTCACCATCCATAAAATTGCTTCAGCCTTATAGGTTCCCAAGTGCACAACTAAACATCTCTTCAAATCCAAGGGAGTGGAGATCAGTCAGTGTTCAGAGTCATCCCACATAGAAGAACCATGTTGTGGTACATACTGGCCCCATCATGTGTCCATCGCCTTTCCCTCCTCTCTGTTAAAAGTTTTAGTATTTTGCACAGAAACTTTCTTCCCTCAGGAGAGACCTGGGCACCAGGGCTGCCAGCCAGACAAACACCCTTAAGAGGAGGCGTAACCTGTCAAAAAGTGATCTCCCTCCTTCAGTTCAGTGACACCCTGAAATGTTACTTATCCCAGCAGAGCCAGAGGATTGAAAGCAGCTACATCAAACCCCTGTGTAGCTAACAGGAATGAACACAAACACTCCCTTGTATCTGAAGTGATGTTTAGTTTTACCCTTTGTTAACTGCAAGACTAAAGGGAAAGGCAGTGGTGGTGCCAGATATTAAGAGTGAAACACGAAACAATCATCATAGTTATGCCCATAGTGACTGCAAAATCTTTCTATATACTTCTTATTATCATCAGTGTATTATTTTGACCTCAGAGCAGGGAATGTGTCCCTCATGCTGCTTTTAGGTCACTAGGTGCTTTGGAAACAGGAGGGCTCTGAGTGTAACCTATAGCACCCATGGCCCATCTGGGGATGTAGCTCAGTGGTAGAGCACATGCATTGCATGTATGAGGCCCTGGGTTCACTCCCCAGCATCTCCAATTCTTTTCACCCTGCTGCTTTGCTCATCCCCAGAGGGGATGGGGCCCACCAGTCTCCCTGCAGGAATTTTAATCCTGCTCAGTGAGGGGCAAGTGCCAATTGCATGGAAGGTCAGGGTGGAGTTTCTGCTCCTAAGTCTTCTCTGTACATGTAAGATTCCCACCAGCTGTGCTGCTTGGGACAATGGTAGATGAGAAGGGCGAATCCTCCAGCACTGGAGGGAAAGGTCCCATCGGCAAAAACTAGACTTATTTCTTGTCTGGGCCCAATCTTTTCACCTGGTATAGTCCTTGTTCCAGCTCAGGTGGTAGCTAGGGGATGTCTCATGACTGCAGCCATGTTTGTTCAGTTCCACCCCCTTATACAGCTTTGGTACAAGGCAGGAATCTTTTGTCTCTCTCCTGGGGAAGAGCCCCAGGTTTAAGATGGATTCCTGTACCAGGTGACATGGTCACATGTCCTGTGAGACCCCCCAAGCCTTCATTCTTCCTGGCCTGACTCATGGATAGTGCAGGACAGAGCCATCTACAGTCAATTGTCCTGGTCAATGGGAGCCATCAAGAGTCCAAACCACTGTTAATGGCCCACACTTCGCATCATTACAACAGGACCTCAGAGTTATAGTTCATATTTCTAGTTTCAGATACAGGAATGATCGGTTCATACAAATAGGATGAACACACACAGTAGATTATAAGCTTTGTAATGATACCTCACAAGAGACCTTTTGCATGAAGCATAGTCCAGTCACTTTATATTCACACTCATTAGCATATTTTCATAAAATCCTATGGACTGCAACGTCACAGCAGGGAAAGGTTTTTACTGCAGCACCTGGGAGCAGTTGAGTTTCATGTTCAGGTTGTGGTATGAGTTCCTCCAGATTTCTCGTAAGCACACAAGGACCTTAGTGGGTGCTCTTGATACAGGAATTGCCCAGACACGATAAAGTGATGGGAATTGCATTTTCCTTTTTTATTTCTGTATTTCCAATGACATTTCTGTTTGTGATTTCGTTTTGCTTTGTAGAACTGTGTTTTCTCCTGGATTTGATATTTAACGAAAAAAAGAATAAGGCCTCAAGGCACCAGATGGAGGAGCAGGCTGGGGCTAGGACTGCTAAGAGAGCGAGAGTAGCAGGTTTTCTGTATTGTTTCCTGCCCTCATTTTTTTTGACTAGTTTCTCTTCTGCATGAAATTTGCCTCTTTAAAATGTGAAGCCTGGCTAGCTCAGTTGGCAGAGCATCAGACTTTTAATCTGAGGGTCCAGGGTTAAAGTCCCTGGTCAGGTAAAGAAACACTTTCCCCCTGTGACATCCCCAAGGATTTTTAGAAGGACTCTCCTTGACTTTAGTTTTTCCTTTTCAGGACATGGCCTTTCCTAGGAAGGGCACTTTACTGCCTGGGACTGAAGGTGCTACTGCCTCACCTGTCCACTGATCTCACAGTCTAGAGGAAGAAAGGCCTCTGGGCCTGCAGCAAAGTGCTGTGTGCTGACTTTTTGAGCAAATGCAGGGCTGGCCAGAGAGGCATGTTCCCACTGAGTCCTCCCTGCCAGAAAAAATTGTCCCCACAGACAGGGGCGGCTCCAGGCCCCAGCATGCCAAGCACATGCTTGGGACAGCAAGCCGCGGGGGGTGCTCTGCCGGTCACCGCGAGGGCGGCAGGCAGGCTGCCTTCGGCAGCATGCCTGCGACTTTGGCGGACCCCCCCGCAGGCAAGCCGCCGAAGGCAACCTGCCTGCCGTGCTTGGGGCGGCAAAATGCCTACAGCCGCCCCTGCCCACAGAGTCCTCCCTGCTGGAAGGCTACAGTAATCAACAGGTGCTCTGCTGGTCCCATGGTGTAAGGGCAGCACTCAGGACTTTGAATCCTCCAATCTGAGTTGAAGTCTCAGTGGAATCTGAGAACAATTCCTGTGCCACAAACCCTGCTGGGTCTTCCAAGGCTCTGTCTTGCTTTCTCAAAGGCCATGAAAGCCACTACAAAAGGTTTTTTTTTCTCCTGCTGATAATAGCTCACCTTAACTGATCACTCTCGTTATAGTGTGTATGGCAACACCCAATTTTTCATGTTCTCTGTGTGTGTGTGTGTGTGTGAATATATATCTTCCTGCTGTATTTTCCACTGCATGCATCCAATGAAGTTGGTTTTAGCCCAGGAAAGCTTATGCTCAAATAAATTTGTTAGTTTCTAAGGTGCCACAAGTACTCCTCGTTCTTTTTGCAGATAAATGAATGGAGACACTCCCCCCACCCCAGGGGATGCTGGGACATGCCGGCCATTTCTGGGAGTGGCATGGAGGGACGGAGGCAGAGTGGGCAGGGAGCCACCTCAGTGCTGCTGGCACATCTCTGCACACCCATGGGGAGGGGAGCAGAGGGCCTCCATGTGCTGCCTGGGGTAGGGGCAGTGCACAGAGCTGCCTCCCCTCCCGGGTCTATTACAGGAGTGGGTGGGTGGGGTCTTTTGGCCTGCAAGGTGCAGCAGGTCGGACTAGATGATCACACTGGTCCCTTCTGACCTTAAAGCCTCTGAGTCTAAAAGGGAGAGGGAAGTAAAGGGAAAAAAAATAAAAAATAAACCAAACATTGTAATACCAGGATGACTTCACCTGCTCATTGTATAGTCCTGCCCCTTTCTTCCTCCACTGGGTGTTTAATGATCTGCAACACATTGATTCTCTCATTCCATTGCTAAACTGATACAATGTGACTGAAATTAAACCAATTCCCAGCAGAGAAAACATCACATCCCTGTATTGGGTAGGAATCAAACCCACATCAACAGCTTGGGAGGCAGCTATGCTCACCACTATACCACCAAGGCAGCTGGTAAAAGTACTACTTACACTTGCCCAATGAGGCTAGACCAGAATCGAGGCGTTTTACTGCCTGTTAAAATGTACTGGAGTCTCATCACTAAAAAAAAACCTACCTCTGTCTTTGAACCATCAACCTCTCAATTAGGTCACCAAAGTGGTTAATCACAGACACAGGTAACTACCCTACAGTTCCCAAGCTTGTCTATGAAGCACCTACAGGGGCACACCTGGCTAGTGAGGGAGGCGCACTGCTGGGGTTATGAGTTCAGGCCTCACCTAAAGCATCGGTTTTCATTAGCCATGGAGCTTCCCCCACTCACTTTGTCTAATTCACATGGAAAGTGCCATATGAGGGTGATGAAAGTAAATTCTAAATTCTGAAATGTGGCGGTGGCCCAGAAATTGGGATAAGGGGTTTGAAGAGAAAAAGCTCTAAGGATATAAAACCAGACAGTCTCCAGGGGCAGGTACGGTACAACGCCTCAACAGGGAGCCATTCGGGGGAGGGGGTTTCACTTCCTCCGTTCAATGTCCTGAGTGGTATTTTAAGATGAAGATAACACCATGGCTCACAGGTGACTGGCACATCCTGGGTTAAAGGAAGGAAGGGACTTGGGTTAATAGTCGGAAGATTTGTGTTACCTTCACTGTCTGACCCCCCTTCAGTGTAGAGCAGGTTTGTACGTTGCTGGGTGGAACGCACAGACTCCTGGAGAGCAGGGGCAGCTGTTCCCATGGCAGAGAGCCTGGCACTTTCTACACTTGCTGTTTTGAAGCAATTCAATAAAATAATGGTGGAGCTACAATGTCCGGTCCAAAATTTCAGCTCCCCCCCCCCCCCCGGTGCAAAAATGCTATTTTAGGATCTAAACAGGAGGCTTCCGGCGCTAGGACACCTGACCAGAGAGCGCAGTGGGGGGTGTAAGAGCTGCTGACTCTGAGGGTCCTGGGCTAAATCCACTTGCAGGTGGAAGTGTTTTGATTTACTTGATGGATAATGAGCACCAGCTACCAGGGGAGAAGCCCTGCCATCCTGCTGCCACTCCAGCTGCTGCCCCGGCGGGGGGAGCCCCAGGGGGCCTGCTGCTGCTCCGGCCACCCCAGGAGTGCTGCTGCCAGGGGCCACCGAGCTGCGGTTGCTCCTGCTGCCCACGGAACCACAGGAGGGAGATGATTTTTCGACGGTGACGGACACCTCATCCTAAAGGCCTTTGTCTGCCCCCTTCTAGTGACTGTTTGGTACAGGAATGCAGCCCTCACTCCTGAGTCTCTCCTGGGGAAATAATGTTTCTGTGCAAAACACCAAAGCTTTTGACAGGACATGGCCACACGATGGGACTAGGCCATAAGGAATGAAACACAAGATGCTTCTCCCATCTGCATTGACTTTGAACCTTGTTGTTTGCGGTGGTGTTGTATCCATGTTGGTCCCAAGACATGAGACACAAGGAGGAGGAGATCACATAATATCTTTTAAAGGACCAAGGAAGGGAGTATTATTTACTCCTTCTCATAACACAAGAACTAGGAGGGGTCACTAAATGAAATGGATAAGCTGCAGGTTTGAAATGAACACACTTCCCTCAATCTCCTGGCAATGCTTCTACTAATGCAGCCCAATCTGCTGTTAGCCTTCTTGGCAACAAGGGGACTATTGACTCATATCCAGCTTCTCATCCACTGTAAACCCCAGGTCCTTTTCTGAAGAACTGCTGCTCACCCAGTCGGTCCCCAGGCTGTAGCACTGCGTTAGATTCTTCCTTCTTAAGTGCAGGACTCTGCACTTCTCCTTGTTGAACCTCCTCAGATTTCTTTTGGCCCAATCCTCCAATTAGTCTAGGTCACTCTGGACCCAAACCCTACCCTCCAGCGCTTGGATTCTTTACATGCTTTCACAGAGTGAAGAGCACATGTTCCATGATTTCATATGGCAGAGTTTTATGCTATAGGGAGCTTTCCCTGTGTGAATTTGACAGGTGGATCAACATAGAGACATATTGTGACCCTTCTCAGGGAGCTGAGGGCTGAGAGTTTCCTTGTTGCCACCTTCCACTAGGAAGAGGGAGTTTTGCATTTGGCAGCTGGATGTTAGTGACCAACTCACCCAGCCCGACAGGCACTCAAGGACCCTCCTCTGAGCTACAGCAGCCACCCTAACCCCCGAGTTCCTTCAATGTGTCCCCCTCTGGGGTCCAGCCTGGATCACCAGATACTCAGAGAAATCCCATATCCTCTCTGCCCAAAGCAATGGTATATCCCAGGTTACTAGTTTTACTGTGGACCACTGTTACTGTATCTCACACAGCACTTGAGTATAGTTATCAAACAAGCAGAAGTTTATTTAACTGATAGAGATTTAAACAAACAAATGTGAGTGGTGGAAACCAACTGTTACCAACTAAACAAAATCAGAAAATGCAACCTACACTTTTTAATAGTTACCTTTCCTATCTAAGTAGAGTCTCACCTCCCACTTCAGTCAATTTCACTGATTGCTAGTCCCTAGGCACCACAGCCCTGCCTTTCATGAAGTGCCACTGGTCATTAGGAATCTCCTTGGTGAATGGACCCAGAGTGTTTTTCTCCACCCTGTTATGAACTGAATCAGTCTTTTGTCTTTATATTCACAGAAAGGACGATCTCCTCATTCTCATATTGTCCTTGTCACTTCCACAGCGTTTCGATGACTATAATTTGTCTTTGATGGTTTTCTATTGGCTTTTCTGGGTTGGTGCAAAGGCTGACAATGGAGCAACACATCACATAACTGGCTAGCAAGGAACAGGTGCCAATTCCCTCCCACTTGAATGGGCCGTTGCCAACAAGACCTATGATTGGGGTGACTCACTTTCACAACAATACCATATGGGCATAATTTTCCATATACTTACATTACCCCTTAACTATGACTTGGGCACACCTCTCGCAGTGAGTAGGAGTATCAATAATTTACAAGCTTTCAGTAGAGCTCTCACTGCTATGCTTCCTGAATAAATATCATAAAAGCAGTGTATTAGCTGTGGCGAGTTTGTCAGGTCTGAGACAGGAGTTGCTTGTGAATAATAGTGACCCCTTTACCAATTGGCACCAATG
This sequence comes from Mauremys mutica, assembly GCF_020497125.1. Taxonomy (NCBI): domain Eukaryota; kingdom Metazoa; phylum Chordata; order Testudines; family Geoemydidae; genus Mauremys; species Mauremys mutica. The sequence continues at coordinate 584,558 of NW_025423264.1, read as the reverse complement.
AGCTTTTGTCACAGATGCACTGAGCTATACAGTCACCCCCTGATAGAACAGAAATGCCAGCACAAAAAACAGAGAGAGGAACAATAAGATACTAAAATGACAATGGCTGGAACTCTCCATTTCTCTCAGTCTTTGCATTCATGGGCACTCAGAGCTGTAGCTACAGTTGAGGAACCGGGTGATCGGACAGCTGGCTCAGCCCTCCATACGAGTAACTTTCTCACACATAGGGAGATGGGTCAAAATTGGAATTGATGTTAAGGCTGTGTCTACACTTCAAACACTGGAAATATTCTTCTGACAACCTAACACTGTCTACACTGGGGCTCAGGTCACATTAACGACTTCTCTCAGCGGAGAGGACTTTTCACACCCCTGAGAGATGTGGCTCTGCCAACAGAGCTTTTCTACATCGACCAGCCTTTAGATGGCTTATTGACCTGAAAGGCAATGGATTTCAGTCTTGTTCTTTATATTGATGGTTGATGAGTGCAGCTGTCCTACCTGCTGGACACATCCTGTGACAGATGTCAGGCCTTTCCTTTGCAAATTAGAGAAGTGGGGAAGACAGTGACCCTTACAGTCTAAGCTGGTAAAAATTTATACAACTTGTCACCTCGAGTAGCTTTCCTTTGAATAGAAATTGACTCTGAAACTAAACAAAATAAATTCTATTTGAAAACACAAAATACTAAAATCTATACTGGGCCAATATTCTCTTATACACACTTTCTCACACACATTCTCCCACCCCAACCTTTGGAGTGAGGTTTTCTACCAGAACTCTTTATACTACAGGGGGTAAATTAAATCAAATTAACTTTTCAAGATTAGCCACCATTTCCTGTACGACTAACAAAACAACTTTCAGTTTTCCAAAATACTTGATTATCACACATTTAGTCTCTTCTTCTTTAACCAATAACTTCACCAATATTCTCATTTTAATAGATGATAAAAACATATTCAAAGATCACAAATTCTTATCATATATGTTAGTTTTCTTCTAATGCCCATTGCCAACAACTGAACCTTGGCTCAAGATGTGGTTTGTCCCAACCACTTCTGTGAGTTCATATATCTCAGGATCTTTTGCAGTATGTGTTGGTGGAAGGGGTCTCCTATGTGGGAATCTTTGCATCATGAGGAAAAATACCTCTCGTGTCACACTTTTAATCTTTCAAAGTGAGAGAAGATAGAGAAGTGATGTAAATGCATAAAACACAAGAGAGAACTGTCTTTAGTGTAGACCAGACATTTATCGGTTAACTATATTACTCCGATGTGTGAAAAATCCACACCGCTGAGCAATGTAGTTACACAGCCCTAACCCCCTGTGTAGATAGCGATACATCAGCAGCAGAACTTCTCCTGCCAAAAGAGCCACTGCCGCTTGCGAGGGTTGGACTAATCAAGTCCGATGAGAGAAATCTCTCCCATTGGCTGAAAGCGTCTGTAATAGCAGCGCTACAGCAGCACAGCTACATTGGTGCAGCTGCACCAACATCAGCTTTATTGTGTAGCCATAGCATCAGACACAAAACCATAGAATCAGAACTCAACATGCGAGTATCCAGAAGTCTGAAATTGGAGCCTGATACATTCATTGCCTCATTGGTTACCATCATTTCTACAGCCTTGAAATCCTTGTTACCCAATCAGGCAGCCAGTTTGGGATCCACGGGGAAGGAATGTCCTTTGAAGCACTCTCTCTTTGGATCCAAATGGTGAAGGATGATTGTTCTCAATGTAACCTGGCATCCTTTGGAACTGTAATCAGTGACACTGAACTAGGAAATGGAGTTGTACAAACAATTTTCCTTGGGTCACTGGTCACCATAGCTTCCTTTACTGGGGTGGAAACCAAGAACTGGATGTGGACTCTTTCAGCCCCAGCTCTTTCCAAATCCTTGGCCAGGATAAATTTACACTTCTCCAAAGTAGAATCCTTTACAAAACCTCTCCAAATCTCAGTAGTGTTAGTGAGGCTTACCAAAACATGCCCAGCTTTTCTTTAATTTGGTGGCACAGTTCCAGGCAAGGGACTGGATACAGGGCTGGATCACAATCTTCATTAGTGACCAGAGTTGGAGTTTCTATTAAAAAATCGCTATTTTTCTGCAGCTATTAGATTTCCAGAACTGATTTGATCGATATACATTTTTAGCACCTACAAAGGATAAATTCAACAAAACTCTGCTTCTATTTCCTCAACATCTGCATCATGAAGGGCAGCATCTCCGATACAATAAGATTAGCTAGGAAAGATCTTCTGTAGGGCCTGGGTTACAAAGGCTTTGGAACCAAATACCTGGGCATTGTGCCTAGTTCAAAAATCACTTACCATGGAATTTTCTCCCCCGATCATCTGGGACAATATTGACTTAAACAATTGAACTACACTGTGATCATATGCACTTCCTTCAGTTAGTTGGGGTTTCGCTGTTATTCACCATTTCTGAGTGGAGATTTTAAATCACTGCTGTTTCTTTGTTAGCCTGTCCAGTAAATTGGAGAGTTCTCTAATGCAGACAGAACTGCACTTCAACCTTCTCCATGACATCATGCTGGGATGGGGAAAAAGCAAAGCTGAAGTGAGAAATGATGACTTTAGCAAATAGTCATTTGTCTTAAATTCTCCAATAAATCTGAGCTACATCCTATCAAACTGAACTACTATCCAACTGAGTGACCAAACAGCCTTCAGGAAAGATAGAAACCCACATCACAGAGAGCTAGAATACATGGCAATGAAAGTGTGAAGTGAAATTCCAGAGCAGGTTACATCTGATTATTCAGAATCAGGACAAGAGATTCTCCTATCACATTCTCCTCTGATCCATTCAAACATACTTCACTCAGCACTGTCTCAATAGCCAGTTATGTTATTTACAAAATTTTAGTATCCGAGCATTGCTATAATTAGGGACAAAACCACTCACCTTGCCAGAAGTGGCTTTACCAATAGATGGAACCTGGGATTTAAACTCCCAATGATCACACTGTGTTTGGGATCCATTTGAATTCCCCTTCCAGGTCTTTGACACTTTCATCTCAGAGCAACTCTGATATAAGATTAAAGAAGTCAAAGCATCATCTCGAAGCACAGACAGCTGAGAACTGTTCCTCACAGGACACTTTGAGAAGTGGATGGATAGAATGTGATGATGATAACCTCTGCATGGCTCAGACAAAAGGTAACAGTTCTGCAGTGATGGGGAAGGAGGGAATCTCTGCGTCTCCCCATCTCTTTCCAGTGTCACAGAGGCTGAAATTACACTTTTTTTTTCCTGCCCCTGCTCCTCTTCATTTAACTATAATTTGAAAAATTCCCATTATATCTGCTCTTCAGCACAACCCAGAGCAATGTGAGAACAACAGGCAATGATACAATCTGTATCACTAGTGACTAACAATAATTTTGAAATAGGAGGAATAGTATAAATGTGATGCTCCCTGGTTCCTGATAGGAAGGACACACTTGAATTACTCATGGGATAATGGAGTTGATAGAAAGGACAAATGGGTCCACTTCAAAACAGGGCAAACGGCAAAAATGGCCACTCATTTGATCAAACTGAGGGATAACCATGCTGCAAACAGTTCAAACAGCTGTAAAAGTTACTATGTGGGAATCAGGAAAATTATTAGAGAAAAAAAGTATTGATAGCCCTAGAGGTGTTTATGTTGTTGCTCTCCCTTGCAGATTCTCTGATGACTAACATGGGCTAAGTGCCCACAGAAGGTTTTCCTGCACTCACTGCATTTATAAGGTCTCCCACCGGTGTGGATTCTCTGACGTTTAGAAAGGCTTGAGCTGCTAGTGAAGTTTTTCTCACACTCACTGCATTCATAGGGCCTCTTCCCTGTGTGGATTCTCTGATGCCTAATAAGATGTGAACTGCGACTGAAGGTTTTCCCACACTCACTGCATTCATAGGGCCTCTCCCCTGTGTGGATTCTCTGATGGGTAAGAAGGTTTGAGCTGCGATTGAAGGTTTTCCCACACTCGCTGCATTCATAGGGCCTCTTCCCTGTGTGGATTCTCTGATGTCTAAAAAGGTCTGAGCTGCGATTGAATTTTCCCCCACATTCACTGCATTCATAGGGCCTCTCCCCTGTGTGGATTCTCTGATGTTGAGAAAGGGCTGAGCTGTCAGTGAAGCATTTTTCACACTCACTGCATTCATAGGGCCTCTCCCCTGTGTGGATTCTCTGATGTTGATAAAGGCCTGAGCTGCTAGTGAAGCATTTTTCACACTCACTGCATTCATAGGGCCTCTCCCCTGTGTGGATTCTCTGATGTTGATAAAGGCCTGAGCTGCTAGTGAAGCATTTTCCACACTCACTGCATTCATAGGGCCTCTCCCCTGTGTGGATTCTCTGATGGGTAAGAAGGTTTGAGCTGCGATTGAAGGTTTTCCCACACTCGCTGCATTCATAGGGCCTCTTCCCTGTGTGGATTCTCTGATGTCTAATAAGGTCTGAGCTGCGATTGAATTTTCCCCCACATTCACTGCATTCATAGGGCCTCTCCCCTCTGTGGATTATCTGATGTTGAGAAAGGGCTGAGCTGTCAGTGAAGCATTTTCCACACTCACTGCATTCATAGGGCCTCTCCCCTGTGTGGATTCTCTGATGGGCAAGAAGGTTTGAGCTGCTAGTGAAGCTTTTCCCACACTCACTGCATTCATAGGGCCTCTCCCCTGTGTGGATTCTCTGATGTTGATAAAGGCCTGAGCTGCTAGTGAAGCATTTTCCACACTCACTGCATTCATAGGGCCTCTTCCCTGTGTGGATTCTGTGATGCTTTATAAGGCTGGAGTAATCACATACGTTTTCCCCAAACTCACTGCATGTATTTTTTCTCTTTCTGCTGAGGATTTCCTGTTGTGTTGTGGTTTCCTTGAGGTCCTTTTGAGTTTCCTGACAGGAAATACATTTATCCAATTTCTCCCCTGGCTGGTTTCCCTGCTCTCCTTCTGGTCTGTGCTGAATGTCATGGGATTTTTCCTGCTTATGACTCCAGGACACATTCCTTTTCGATCTTTGTGATAATGCTCTGTGTTTATCCACTTGCTCAACATTTTCCTGCTGAGAATTCTGCTCCTCTTTCTCACATACCCTTGCGTCACCTGCTGTGATAGAGACAGAAACCTCAAACAGGGATGGAAAGGGGAAGGCCAAACCAATACAAGTACTGGAGAGAGGTCAAATAAAAATCAGGAACTGAACTCCCCCAAGTTCTTCCCCAAACAGGAGAGAGGAGGGGATCAATTCATCACATCCCATCCAAATTCACAGGGGAAGGGAGGAAGCTACTGCCTGGTGTCTGCTAGGATCTACAGGAAGCCATGAGCTATATTTACCCTAAGGATACGACCCCTGCTAGGGACAATATTGAATTGAGAGACCTTCCAAGGGCATTGTAGGGCATCCCAGATGTTTCCTTCAGGCACTTACAGATTCTGAGTTGGTTTAATATTTCCTCACCTGTGCAGGGAGCTCTCAGGATCTCTCTTTCCTCTGAACCCTGGAGGTCTGGGACCCATGGCTCTTCCCCTTGTTCCAGCTGGGAGATCACATCAGGTTGGGAAATTGGAAACCCTGCTCAGATGAAAGAAAACAAAGGAGGTCACTTGATTTCATAACTTTGTCATAAAAAACATTCTATTAATTTAACTTCAGTGCTTAGTGTGACGGGTGTGCCTGGGGCAGTCCACACTGAAAATGCCAGGGTCAGGGCAGGATGAAAAAGGGAGAGCAGATGCTCCCAAAACTGGTGGTTAACACTGAAGTTAAACTCAACGACCAGTCACAAACTGTGCTTCTGATCCCACACACGGGTTATCGAGAAGCTGAAAAAAGAAATCACATGGCCCCCTTTATTGCATTCCAGTTCTCCGACTCCCAATCAGCACCTAGGTCCAGTACAGTGAGAGGTTATTTAAAAACTCTGCTCATATATAAAATGTTTTTCTGACCCCAAAGGGTCAGCCACATTACAAGATCACTATAGGTTTGGATCTTACCCAAAAGACCACACTGCCAGCCAATCCTTTAGCATGGAAAGACAAGACAGGACATGACACAAAAAAAGTTGTTAAATGGAAAAGCAGTGAGATGCATTCAGAAATCTATATATCAGGTTATTAGCAGTATTGCTGAGCTGCTGGCTTGAAAGTCCGTCTGAACACATCCACAAGTTCGATGGGTCTTTCAGTCCTTTGTTCCAGGCTTCAATTTGTAGAGAAGTTGCTCCAGAGGTAGGAAGAGGGATTGAAGACAAAATGGAGATGATGCAGCTGCCCTTTATATTGCCTTTGCCATGTGGCTTGTACTTCCTGTGTCCCAAACACAAGCTTCACAGCACATGGCATGGAACAGCCTCGGAGGTCTCAGCACACAGACATACCCCTGCATGTCTTGCTGACTCAATAGGTTTATGCCCTTGATCAGGGATGGGCAAATTACGGCCCACGGGCCACATCCAGCCGACAGGACCGTCCTGCCCGGTCCCTGAGCTCCCGGCTGGGGAGGCTAGCCCCTCCCCCACAGCCACGCCACCACGCGGGCAGTGCGCTCCTGCGGGGCAGTGTGTCTGGCTCTGCGTGGCCCACGTGGCTGCCAGACGCGCTGCTCTGAGCGGCATGGTAAGGGGGCCGGGGGGTTAGATAAGGGGCAGGGAGTCCCAGGGGGCAGTCAGGGGACAGTTGGATGGGGCGGAGGTTCTGGGAGGACGCGGGCTGGATAGGTGTGGGAGTCCCAAGGGTCTGTCAGTGGGCAGGGGGGTGGATAGAGGTCAGAGCAATCAAGGGACAGGTAGCAGCGGGGTTGGGTAGGGGGTGGGGTCCTGGATATGAACCCATATCCACACCTCGCCCCCTGACAGAGCCCGGGACTCCTACGCCTATCCAACCCCCCAGTTCCCCATCCCCTGACCGCCCGCCCAATCGTCCCCTGCTCCCTGTCCCCTGACTGCCCCCCAGGACTCTCTGCCCCTTATCCAACCCCCTGGCCCCCTTACCACAGCCACGCGGCTCGCCGGAGCTAGATACGAGGTCCCTCAGGAGAGCGCTGACCGGCCCCCTTACCATGCCACTCAGAGCAGTAGGAGCTCGCAGCCCCACCGCTGCAACACTGCCCAGGAGTGGTGGGCCAGAGCGCTGGTGGCACGGCATGTTGAGTCTACAGTGGGACAGCAGGGGCGAGGGAACAGCAGGGGAGGGGAGGGAGAGGGGATCCTCCCCATCCGGGAGCTCAGGGGCCGAGCAAGCTGGGCCTGCGGGCCGGATGTGGCCTGCGGGCTGTAGTTTACCTACCCCTGACTTACATGTTAGTTTGTAAAAAGAACAGGAGTACTTGTGGCACCTTAGAGACTAACAAATTTATTTGCGGTTTATCTTGCATTTCTTTTGTAAATAATTCTGACTTTATTGCCTCGTTACCTGTAGTCACTTAAAATCTTTTTTTTTTTGGTAATTAACAATCTTGTTTTATTGTTTTATCCAACTAGCATGTTTGGATTAAAGTGTGTTGGAAACTGCATTTGGGATGTAGCCGGGTGGACCCCCGCTCCTGCTCTGAAGGGTTAAAAACAGCCCTGGGAGGGGGCTGTGGCTGGAGAAAGCAGCTTTTAGGCTGGGCTGATTGGGGGAAGTGGCTGCAGCCGGGGCCACGCCCCAAACAGACTCAGCTGCCCTATAAAGGCAGAGAAGCCAGGGGCAGATAGAGTCTCTCTCTGTTTGTAGAGGGAGATGGGCCTGGCTGCAGGGAGCTGGACACAGGGTACCTGAGTGAAGCAGGGCTGGGGAAAGGCAGAGGAGCTGGGGAGCTCCAGCCTGGAAAGCCCCAGGCTGCGGCCTAGCAGAAGGCAATAGGTACTGGGGGGTTGCACAGGGCAGCCCAGAGGTAGGCAAAGGCAGCAGGTCCAAACCCTCCTTGCCAGTGATGAGTGGCTGATCCTGCAGCCTGCTCCAGGGTGTGGGGCTAGACGATGACTGGCCTTATACTGAGCCGAGGTGGGAATAGAGGGTGGGAGTTCCCTGGGGAGGGGAGACCCTAAGACTGAGGGGTTACTGCCAGAGGGCAGCACCCCAGGTAAAAGGGGCACCAGGTCCAGGGAGGGGCACGGGGGGCCAGAGGACAGGCGGATCTCCGGCCTGCAAAGGGTGCGCCCGAGCTGGAATGAGCTAATTCCCAGAAGTCACCAGCAGAGGGTGCCGCAGGGATGAGTCCACTCATCTACATGGGATAACAAGGCTGGTGCATGTCAGTTTCCGCTGATGAAATGACAGACTTCATATGAGCTTGCCTTGTTCAGTAGTGTGCTGGACAGGGAAAGATGCACATTTCTGGGGGAAGTCTGGGAACAGAGACTTTTCTGGGGTTTTCCTGTGCTGCACTGTAACTCCTGGGTCGCTGACTAGCAGCACTAAATAATGTGTAGCTGGGAGCGAGTTACATGCTGGAGACTGTGTGATAACTGCCCAGGAGTGGCTGCTCTCACAGTAAAACAGTGTAAAAGTCACCCCAGCTTGGGAAACTGAGGGGACACAGCTGTTCAACACTCCAGATTGCACTGTAGTTAATGTCACAGACACTCAATTTCAAAGAGGCTCCCAAAACACAGAGAAAGTAAATCCATGTCCCAGAAATCCAAGACTCCAGAGAGAGGGCAAATCTCCCTGCCACTGCTTCTTGCTGACGGAGAGGTCCAGAGACAATGAGAGAGTCCTGGAGAAGCTGGGAACAGGAAGCATGGGCTGGTGGGCTTCAGTGGAGAAAGGGAACAGGAAGGGCAGGGATAGTACTGAATGCAGAATCTCAGCAGTACTAGATGTCAGGACAGCACATAGTGCAGCGCATTGGAAAACATAATCCCAACTAGACATATAAAATGATGAGGTCTAAATTAGCTGTTTCCACTCAAGAGAGAGATCTTGGAGTCATGGATAGTTCTCTGAAAACATCCACTCAATGTGCAGCACCAGTCAAAAAGCGAACGGAACATTGGGAATCATTGAGCAAGGGATAGAAAAGACAGAAAATATCATATTGCCTGTATATAAATCTACGGTACGTCCCCATCTCGAATACGGCTGTAAGAGCTGGATTTTATAATGTACTGTGAGAATTTAATGTATGATTTGATTTCATCCTGTCAGCCACCCTGTTTGAATAGCAGAAAGGAATGACAGACCAGAACAATCCTTCTGACTGATTATGGTCACCTTTTGTTTTAGGATAAGTTACACTGTCTACTATGGTTTCCTCTATGTATTACAAATTAGGCACTCTAGTTAAATCTACATGTCTTTGTTTTAAGGTTTAGTAAGTAAGAGACAGGATTCTCTATTGTGTCTACGTTAAGTAGATTAGAGAAACATTGAAGGCAAGGTTTCATTTGCAATGCCTTTTTGCTCGATATAAAACACTACTGTTTGTATTCTCAGTGGGTTTGTGTGAATGAGGATGTATGCATCAGGAAAAGAGAAGGTGTAAAGGCCATTGTTATAGCCAGAGTCAAGGAAGAAGGAGTCAAGAGACTTAAAGGACATCAAAGAATCAACAACGTGCATCCATAACGAAGGGCAGATTGATGACCCTGAGGTCAAGGCTGGCACCCCTGAGGACAATTGATTAAATCAGAACAAAAGGACAGGCTGACCCTCTCGGAGGTGCACTGGAATGTTTACAACAGTTAAGAAGTAACCGATCACTAACTGATACAGCAAAATCCATAGACTTCAACAAAGGAAAAAACCGTATAAGAACCAGGGTGCTTGGCCATGGGACTTTGGGTTCATCTTGCCACACTCCCGGAGCATTGGATTGCGACCGACAAAAGCCCAGCCCCACACTCGTCCTCAGTGTAATTGGCCATTAGATTGACTCGAGCTACAACAGACTGGTAACTATGAACTGCTCTGGCAGAGGGTGTGTGTGTGTGCGTGCGTGTGCGTGTTTACCTTCCTCTATAAAGATCCCGTGTGCTTTGTAGGAGCATAACACTGCATGCAGATGTGGTCGCCCCATCTCAAAGAAGTTTACTTGTGCAAACAGGAGATATTTGACACTGTGCAATATTGTTCCTGTGTTCTGCAGCAGGGGAGGGTCTGTGGCAGTGTGTGGGTCACTGGCATATTGGGGTGATGCAGAGACAGGACAGTGTAGAGGTAGCATTGTGGGGCTGGCATGAACTGTATCTCTTCATTTCCCCTTCCAAGAACTGAGGGGACAGGAACCCTTACCCAGCAAGGTCACATTCTCATAGTTCTCCTGCATGACGTCTCTGTAGAGGGCTCTCTGAGCAGGGTCCAGCAGAGCCCACTCTTCCCTGGAGAAATACACAGCCACCTCCTCAAAGGTCACTGGCCTCTGAAAGAGCAAGGGTCCAACACTCAGTACCTGCTGCCTCACTCACAGCCCCACTATTTGTGGGGGAGAGAAGCCAATCAAATGCAAGCTCTGGGTGGATCACAGTCAGAGTCCCACCTCCACCCCACTCAGAGCATCCTGGAAACACCAGGTTAAGGGGACGAATAGAGAGTCCCTTTTCTCTCCCAGCAGATCCATCACACTCCTACTAGCCACAGACGGATAAAGGAGATGGAGCCCCTAGCAGGGACCAGGGAGAGCTCCCTCGTAGGAAGCCCAACACCCTCCCCATTGTGAGGAGCTGGATATGAAGGGAGGGGAATCTCCCCTAAACCTCACTAGTGGGTGCCCCCTTCATATCTCACAGCAGCCGCTGGTCAGTCAGGTCAGGCTCCAGCACTGGGAGTCTGGTCAGTTTTCCTAGCCCCATGTAGGAGGATTATTTTCTGTTTCACAAATTGGGGTATTTCCACCTCCTAATCTCATGGGTCTGTTCCTAGAATCTGGGCCACTCATTAAACTCCCCCCAGCAGGAATGTCACAAGCTGTCCTCCTCCCTTCCCCACCTTGTGCATTTCCTGCCCGGCTCCAAACCAGACTGTGCAAATCTTCCCATCTCCGGTGTATTTGCTGTCCCTCTCCCTCCTGCAGGAACCCACCAGCAACCCCCCGACAATCCCTACCTGAACAGCCTCTTCTGCAGCCATTTCTCTCCCCTGTCCCATGGCAGGATGGGATGAGCTGGAGTGAAACACGGACGTCATTCTGCAGCCTGGGAGGATGAGAAGGGCAGTTGTGGGGGTTACAGAACAGGCTTTAGTTAATTTCACAGGACGATTCTCCGAGGCCCTTTCCCTGCAGACAGACATCCTAGACTCTGCCATCCTGGGAAAATGCTCAATCTCTGTATTACAGTGTGGAGCTGGCCCCTCCCGCCAGGCTAAGCCCACAGAGAGATTTTTAACCTCCCTTCTCCCTCCCCCGATCGCATAACAAAGTCTCTGAACACAAGGCTAGAAAAGAGCAGAACCAAAGGAGTCACTGTGGGGGATTCCCTCAGACACTGACCCCAGGGCAGTCACACCCCAGCAGGGGGAATATAGAGTCAGGAACTGGCTTTTCCTCTGTCTGATCCTTTGCTTGTTCACTGGAAAGTGGTTCTGCCCAGGGATGCTGCAATACATGTGTCTGGGTGGACTAGAGAGCTGGAAATCTCTTCCCCCCCCATTTCTCCCACTGCCCCTTTCAGTCTCTCCTTCCCCTGTCCTCTCTCCCTGCCCCTCTGGCTGGGACAGTCCCATTCCTGGGGGCTTTGCTCTCCCATGGCTGGATTTGCTCCTGGCAGTTGCTAATGGGAGGAGAGGCTGTTTGTGTAGAGTCACTTTCTGGCCAGTCCCCAGCACTTTCTCAGAGGACTTTCAGTTACCTGGACTCTGGTAGAATTTGTATTAACGGGGCCCAGGGCTGCCCCAAGGGGCTAGTACCAGCTGCAGAAAGTCATCACCTGGGCTGGGCAGCTATTGAATAACTAGAGGGAAAAGGGGAACTGTTTGATTGGATTTTATATTACAGTCCAATACATAAACATAGAGGGTCGGAGTTCCCTGGGGAGGGGAGACCCTAAGACTGAGGGGTTACTGCCAAAGGGCAGCACCCCAGGTAAAAGGGGCACCAGGTCCAGGGAGGGACATGGGGGGCCAGAGGACAGGCGGATCACTGGCCTGCAGAGGGTGCACCGGAGCTGGAATGAGCTAATTCCCAGAAGTCACCAGCAGGGGGTGCCGCAGGGATGAGTCCACTCATCTACATGGGATAACAAGGCTGGTGCATGTCATTTTCCACAGATGAAATGACAGACTTCATATGAGCTTGCCTTGTTCAGTAGTGTGCTGGACAGGGAAAGATGCACATTTCTGGGGGAAGTCTGGGAACAGAGACTTTTCTGGGGTTTTCCTGTGCTGCACTGTAACTCCTGGGTCGCTGACTAGCAGCACTAAATACTGTGTAGCTGGGAGCGAGTTACATGCTGGAGAATGTGTGATAACTGCCCAGGAGTGGCTGCTCTCACAGTAAAACAGTGTAAAAGTCACCCCAGCCTGGGGAACTGAGGGGACACAGATGTTCAACACTCCAGGTTGCACTGTGGTTAATGTCACAGACACTCAATTTCAAAGAGGCTCCCAAAACACAGAGAAAGTAAATCCACGTCCCAGAAATCCAAGACTCCAGAGAGAGGGCAAGTCTCCCTGCCACTGCTTCTTGCTGACGGAGAGGTCCAGGGACAATGAGAGAGTCCTGGGGAAGCTGGGAACAGGAAGCATGGGCTGGTGGGGTTCAGTGGAGAAAGGGAACAGGAAGGGCAGGGATATCACTGAATGCAGGATCTCAGCAGTACTAGATGTCAGGACAGCACATAGTGCAGCCCATTGGAAAACATAATCCCAACTAGACATATAAAATGATGAGGTCTAAATTAGCTGTTTCAACTCAAGAGAGAGATCTTGGAGTCACGGATAGTTCTCTTAAAACATCCACTCAATGTGCAGCACCAGTCAAAAAGCGAACGGAATGCTGGGAATCATTAAGCAAGGGATAGAAAAGACAGAAAATATCATATTGCCTGTATACAAATCTATGGTACGCCCACATCTCGAATACGGCTGTAGGAGCTGGATTTTATAATGTACTGTGAGAATTTAATGTATGATTTGATTTAATCCTGTCAGCCACCCTGTTTGAATAGCAGAAAGGAATGACAGACCAGAACAATCCTTCTGACTGATTATGGTCACCTTTTGTTTTAGGATAAGTTACACTGTCTACTATGGTTTCCTCTATGTATTACAAATTACGCACTCTAGTTAAATCTACATGTCTTTGTTTTAAGGTTTAGTAAGTAAGAGACAGGATTCACTATTGTGTCTATGTTAAGTAGATTAGAGAAACATTGAAGGCAAGGTTTCATTTGCAATGCCTTTTTGCTCGATATAAAACACTACTGTTTGTATTCTCAGTGGGTTTGTGTGAATGAGGATGTATGCATCAGGAAAAGAGAAGGTGTAAAGGCCATTGTTATAGCCAGAGTCAAGGAAGAAGGAGTCAAGAGACTTAAATGACATCAAAGAATCAACAACGCGCATCCATAATGAGGGGCAGATTGATGACCCTGAGGTCAAGGCTGGCACCCCTGAGGACAATTGATTAAATGAGAACAAAAGGACAGGCTGACCCTCTCGGAGGTGCACTGGAATGTTTACACCAGTTAAGAAGTAACCGATCACAAACTGATACAGCAAAATCCATAGACTTCAACAAAGGAAAAAACCCTATAAGAACCAGGGTGCTTGGCCATGGGACTTTGGGTTCATCTTGCCACACTCCCGGAGCATTGGATTGCGACCGACAAGAGCCCAGCCCCACACTCGTGCTCAGTGTAATTGGCCATTAGATTGACTCAAGCTACAACAGACTGGTAACTATGAACTGCTCTGGCAGAGGGTGTGTGTGTGTGTGTGTGTGCGTGCGTGTTTACCTTCCTCTATAAAGATCCCGTGTGCTTTGTAGGAGCATAACACTGCGTTCAGATGTAGTCGCCCCATCTCAAAGAAGTTTACTTCTGCAAACAGGAGATATTTGACACTGTGCAATATTGTTCCTGTGTTCTGCAGCAGGGGAGGGTCTGTGGCAGTGTGGGGGTCATTGGCATATTGGGGTGATGCAGAGACAGGACAGAGCAGAGGTGGCATTGTGGGGCTGGCGTGAACCGTATCTCTTCATTTCCCCTTCCAAGAACTGAGGGGACAGGAACCCTTACCCAGCGAGGTCACATTCTCATAGTTCTCCTGCATGACGTCTCTGTAGAGGGCTCTCTGAGCAGAGTCCAGCAGAGCCCACTCTTCCCTGGTGAAATACACAGCCACCTACTTGAAGGTCACTAGCCCCTGAAAGAGCAAGAGTCCAACACTCAGTACCTGCTGCCTCACTCACAGCCCCACTATTTGTGGGGGAGAGAAGCCAATCAAATGCAAGCTCTGGGTGGATCACAGTCAGAGTCCCACCTCCACCCCACTCAGAGCATCCTGGAAACACCAGGTTAAGGGGATGAATAGAGAGTCCCTTTTCTCTCCCAGCAGATCCATCACACTCCTACTAGCCACAGACGGATAAAGGAGATGGAGCCCCTAGCAGGGACCAGGGAGAGCTCCCTCGTAGGAAGCCCAACACCCTCCCCATTGTGAGGAGCTGGATATGAAGGGAGGGGAATCTCCCCTAAACCTCACTTGTGGGTGCCCCCTTCATATCTCACAGCGGCTGGTCAGTCAGGTCAGGCTCCAGCACTGGGAGTCTGGTCAGTTTTCCTAGCCCGATGTAGGAGGGTTATTTTGTGTTTCACAAATTGGGGTATTTCCACCTCCTAATCTCATGGGTCTGTTCCTAGAATCTGGGCCATTCATTAAACTCCCCCCAGCAGGAATGTCACAAGCTGTCCTCCTCCCTTCCCCACCCTGTGCATTTCCTGCCCGGCTCCAAACCAGACTGTGCAAATCTTCCCATCTCCAGTGTATTTGCTGTCCCTCTCCCTCCTGCAGGAACCCACCAGCAACCCCCTGATAATCCCTACCTGAACAGCCTCCTCTGCAGCCATTTCTCGCCCCTGTCCCATGGCAGGATGGGATGAGCTGGAGTGAAACACGGACGTCATTCTGCAGCCTGGGAGGGTGAGAAGGGCAGTTGTGGGGGTTACAGAACAGGCTTTAGTTAATGTCACAGGACGATTCCCCCAGGCCCTTTCCCTGCAGACAGACATCCTAGATTCTGCCATCCTGGGAAAATGCTCAATCTCTGTATTACAGTGTAGACCTGGCTCCTCCTGCAAGGCTAAGCCCAGAGAGAGATTTTAAACCTTCCTTCTCCCTACCCCAATCGGATAACAAAGTCTCTGAACACAAGGCTAGAAAAGAGCAGAACCAAAGGAGTCACTGTGGGGGATTCCCTCGGACACTGACCCCCCTGCAGTCACACCCCAGCAGGGGGAATATGGAGTCAAGAACCAGCTTTTCCTCTGTCTGATCCTTTTCTTGATCACTGGAAAGTGGTTCTGCCCAGGGATGCTGCAATACATGCCTGGTCTCCCAGATCACAATGGAGGCTGCAGCGTCTGACCCAGGAAGCTGAACCCCAATATCCCGGGCAGAGAGGGACAGAGCGTTTGAGCAGCTTCCCTCCTTTAGCTCTCTGGGGAGAGCAGCTAATGAGAGCCCCTCCTCATAGGGAGAACTGCTGATCTCATTTGCCCCACTGTCCATCTGGAGTCACAAATCCAATAGTGGCCTTTTAGGGCCCATGCCCCATTAGCAAAGGGTCCATCCCAAGGGTCAGGAGCCTTACCGGGTGACAGGGCCCAATTATTGTTTTTATATTTTGGTAGTTCAAAATATAAATGATCGCCGGGTCCTAATGGTCCTGCTGTTATGGGTATAAATGCACTTCGTAATACTAATAACATCAACGGTACGACCCCGGATAGAGTGACTGTTTCATCCCTAGAGTCACAATGTTTCCATGGAGAATTTGGGGCAAAACTGGGAACTGAACCCAGATTGTTTGAATTCTTGCCTCTCCCCTTAACCCCAAGCCCAGTGTGTGTGTACAGCTTGTTTTGGGCTGTGTCTGCCTTGCATTGGCTTCCAAGGGAGGCTGTGGCATTTCCTTCATGGAGGTTTCTAAGACCAGGTTAGAGATACACCAGTCTGGGAATGTCTAGGGATACTTGGTCCTGCCTCAGCACAGGAGGCTGGAGTAGACGCCCTCTCAAGATCCCTTCCAGGCCTACACTGAAATATTTCTGTTTTGTGCTGTGCCCTGTTCTATGCTGAGCTGTTTTGCATGGTGCCATTTGTGACTGCACCATGTTGTGTTGCATAGTTTTATGGTGCATTTGTTTTGCCTCAGTGTGTTTGGTGCCTGTGTCGTGCTGGTTTGAGTTGAGCTCTTTTCATTGTGTAATTTGGTCCTAGGGTGTATTAGTGAGCATTGTGTTGTTTTCTTTTCCTTTGTATTGTCATTGTATGCTGTGGTTTTTTTTTCTGAATTGCCTGACATGTTGTGGGTTTTACTCAGTACTTTGTGTTTTATACGTATCTATTTCATAGCATCATAGACATGTAGGGCTGGGCAGGAGCTCAAGATGTCATCAAGTCCAGCTCTCTCTGCGGGGGCAGGGCCAAGTCTGTGTAGATTCTCTCTGACAGAGCTTTGTCCTACCTGCTTGTCACGGAGTCCCCGGGCGATGCTCTGGAACTGCTCCTCACGAAGGCAGTCAGGACTTTGGGGAGCCTCCTCTCCCTTGGAGCAGACTGTCTCCAGGGTAAGAAGTTCCCACGGCTTCACCTCCTGGGTCTCTCCTTGGAGCATTCAACATATGCCCCTCTGTGCGCTTCCCACAGCGAGCCCGCCCAGGTGGGGTCCTGGGGAAGCCACAGGGTCCTGCCCCACCACTTCGTAGTCAGACGTGACTCTTAGCCAGCCAGTAAAACAGAGGTTTATTCGATGACAGGAACACGGTCTAAAACTGAGCTTGTAGATACAGAGAACTGGACCCCCTCAGCCGGATCCATTGTGGGAGTCTGGCTCGCTGGGCCCCAGGTCTGCCCTCACTCCTCGTCCCCAGCCAGCTCCCAAACTGAAACCCCCTCCAGCCCCTCCTCCTCTGGGCTTTGTCTCTTTGCCGGGCCAGGAGGTCACCTAATCTCTCTGTTCACCTTTAGCCATCCCCTTGCGGGGGGAAGGGCCCCAGCCATTTGTTGCTAGGATACAAAGTGTCGGCCATTTATGCACACTGGAGACTTAAGAAATGCCTAGGGGAAACTGAGGCACCCACACAGTATTCAGAGGATACATTAAGAAGAGCCCCACTTCGTCACACTGGTCTTAAAATCTTCCAGGGACAGAGACTCCACAGCCACCCTTGTAAGACCATTCCAGAGCTGAGCAAGGACTGTCCCTCTCTGTCTGTGCAGTGCCCAGCACAGTGGGGGTGCTGATCTCAGTCAGGTTCTCTGCCATGCGTAGCACGATGGGGCCCTGATCTCCATCAGTGTCTGTGCAACGCAAGGCACAGTTTATAGACTCACAGACTTTAAGGCCAGAAGTACTAACTCTTCCCTGTGTCTACTGGAAATACCTCGCCTGATGCATCCTAGGACTGCATTAGCCTATTTCACGGCCACACCACACTGGCAGCTCATAATTATCCTGTGATCAACCAATGCACTTAGGTCTTTCTCCGCCATCACTTCCAACTGATAAGTCCCCCGCTCATTGCAAAAATTCTTGTCAATAGTCCCTAAGTGCATAATTTTGCAATATTAATTTTCATCCCATTTCTATTACTCCAACTTTCAAGGTCATGCAGTTCTTCTGGTATGATTTTCTTGTCCTCCACATTGGCAATCCCTCCCAGCTTTGTGCCCGACTCCCACTTTTTGTGCCAAGGTCACTAATAAAAATGTTGAATAAGATTGGTCCCAAGACTGATCTCTGAGGAACTCCACTAGTAACCTCCCTCCAGCCTGACAACTCATCGTTCAGTATGACCCCCTTGTAGACTCCCCTTTAACCAATTCTTTATTAACCTTTAAGCTCTCATATTAATCCCCATCTTCTCCAATTTAACAACTAGTTTCCCATGTGGAACTGTATCAGATGCCTGTATCAAATGCCAGGTTTCTCTGGCACCATCTACCGTTTGTAACACCATGTTTTATTTATTTATAGTGCTGAAGGCTGGAAGGAACTGTTAGCAATGGCTGAGAATGGCCATGCGGAGGTTGGGGAGAGGATGGCAGACAGTGGGGAGGTGCGGGAGGGGATGGGATGTTGGAGGTGTATCTGGGATTTTGTTTTGTAGGAGTCCATGTCTCTGCTCCCTGTGGCCGTGGTGCCTTCCGTACCAAAGCAGCACGTCAGCAGAGCAGACGCACACACCATAGCTCCATCTGGAACACGCAGCATTCGCTGCCACACAGGCTGGGCGATTTTTCACGGGCCCAGCTTGATATGCCTGGCTGGGGTGGGTTCAGTTGGACGGGAGTCTGGGGGTCTGATAGTTTGGGATGTTCCTTTTTGCATAGTCAGTTCTTTCCCTTTATTGTTTTACCCCCACCTATGCCCGATGCCGCTCCCTTCTTAACTTGCCTTGGTTATTTCAGTTCCAGTTTGTAAATGGGATCTAAGAATTGCAAAGCTGAGTGAAAGATAAAACAAACAGAACCATTTGAATTTTGGCACCTAGCTGGTAGAACGATACCTCGTGAAGGTCGGCTGTAATGACCTGGTTACCTACAGCATTTTCTGGTGGGGCGGATAAAGCAATGTCACAGAGCCAAAAGCACTTTTGAGGGCCAAAGGGCTAAACGCATGAGAACTGAACTGACACCTCATTTCCATTTCTTAATGCCTAAAATTTTGACACTCAATCTCACCATCTTTTTTTTAAAGCAATGCACAGCACACAGACAAGTTAATTCATGAAAGCTCACCCATTATTGACTGCTTTGTGTTGCATGAGCATCTGATTAAGCACCTAATTAAAACTGTACCACTGTCAGTGGAAATGCATCAACCCAGCTTAGCTCCAAGGTGTTTAGATGTGAAGGAAAAGTTTCTAAATTAAATACATGGCAGCGTGTTTACTGGGGGAAAATACATTGAAGTGCCTCTACCCAGTCCGGTTGGACAAATCGGCTCCCAGTCCCCCATCAGCTGTGCCCTCTCCCAGCCTAACCGATTTCTACTGCAATTCTTCACCCCCCTCGTCAAGGCAGGGTGTTGGCGCTGCAGCCCCTAAGGTACCTGCGTTAATCACTGTCTCACACTGGGGCTATTTAGATTTCAGGGAGTGTGTCAGAGTGTCACCTTCTGATCATGCTACTGCCCTCCGCAGAGCTCCCAGACAGGAGCTACATCACGAGGGGGTTACGGTACTGAGAGTAAAATACATCACAGGGAGGGTGTAATTATCCTGAAATGAAGCATTACAGTCCAGGAAGTGAAGGAATTCAAGTACTTCATTACTTTAAATGACACTTGAAAGGATTGGATTGTTATGAATAAGTTGCAGTAAATGTTGATTTCACTGTACACACTCAGATGAAAAACTATTTCTATAGGTAATATACAGAAATGCTTCTGGAGAAAGTCCAGTTTGATTTAAGGATATTTACACTGTATATTACGTGTGACATTGACAATTTCTCTTTGAACAGTTCTATGATTTGGCTTTTGGAATCGCAACAGTTACTGTTATTAAATAATTGTTGTCTGACGACCCCCATAACTTCCCACAGCTCTGAACATTGAAATTGTAAACATGGAAAAAAGGCTTAAAAATAAATATCGCTATCAATTGGAATTAACAGAAAGAAATAGACAAAATGAATGTTTTCAAACCCACCTAACAGCAATTGCAATATGCCAGGGGATGGAAATTCACAACTAAGGCACCAACCTTAATTCTGCCCTGTAGTGACGCCAGGCAATTGTCATAGGGCTATGAATTGGGCATTTCAGTGTATAAAGTTCCAGATTAGATTATACCAACTTGTAAAGACACATGAGATCTTTTCTCAGGATATCACCTTTGCTAAGTTGCTTTTTTTTATTGGTGATTCCCAGAAGTCAATAGATAAATAACATTCTATCAGTTATGAAGTGGCTGTTTCATATTCCTGGGGAGTGTCTGTAATTTTGCACTAGGGGCCAGGTCCTTGGAGAGATGGAACCTTGGTTTCATTTTAACTTCTCCATGCTCAGCAGCTTCTGGAATTTGGTTCAAAGTATTTACATGTTTCCCTGGGCTGTTCTTAAAAGTGCTGCTATAGAAAGTGGGAGGGGCAGGAACTCACTGCAGGATCAATAGCTGAGTCCCTTAGATATTTATAGCTCATGGGAAGGAGGACGGGGATTGGAGGGTGTCTGGGGATTTAATAATAAACACACAAATATCATTGTTCTTAGTGAATTTTCATCTTCTAATTCCCATAACCCACCAATGATCCCTGGCTCCCCCGGCAGTCTGGGGACGGAGAACTAGTAAACTCCTGGGGCCAGTGTGGAACCTAAAGCACAAGGATCTTTCCGTGGCTGCCTCAAAGTCACCCAGAGTGAAATTCACTTCCCTGGATAAATCCCTAGTTGCTGGGCTCTGCAGAGGGGTGGGGAGGTGAATTCCATTCCCCATTCTTGAGCATGGACCCCCCTCCAATGCCCCCCCCAATCACAGACAGTACCCCCACCTTCCCCTGCAGTGACGGACCTACTTGGTGCTGCCAGAGCCATCTGCCATGGGGCCTATGGGGACAGAGGCCCAGCTCCAAAACTGCTACCCCTGCCCACAGCCCCCAAGCTGTGCGGGAGTTGCCCTGACTTTCCAGTCTGCAGATGGGGCTAGCTGTACCCAGCCCGTGCACCCACCACACACACACTTCCTCACAACACACATCCCAGGCTGGGGAAAGACCATCTGGGGCTGGCTGCAGTCTCCCCTTGCTGCTGTGAGAGGAATGGGGTCGTCCCTCATATAGGACACAAACATACCCAGGGGCAGAAGGGAAATGTAGTTTCTTCCAGGGGCTTGAAAATGTTTGATTTAGAGTCCTGAGCTCTGTCTTCCTGTTCGTCTCCTTCTGCCCCTTTCAGATCTCTTGGAGAGACAAGGTAGGTGAGGTCATTTCTTTTAGATCCAATTAAAATCCCTCTCTTTGATATCTTGGGATCAACATGGCTACAACAACTCTTTTCCATTTGTAACCCCTTCCCCTCTCATCTCCCCCTGAGCTGAGACTGTCCCATGTGATGGGAGAATAAGGGTTCAGTCCTGTCACTGGATTGGGTCATGCCAGCACTGACGGGAGTGAAAGCCTGTGTACATTAATGACAGCGGTAGCTCTGGGACTCGACGCATAGGGAGAAGAGATGGGAGTGAGCAGGTTATGTTTGTGCCGGGTGTGAGTTACTCATGTGGGAATTCTGGGCCACTGCGTACGCACAGAATTCACGTCCAGTGCAGAATTTCTTTTTTTTTTTTTGCATGAAGAAAATAAATTCTTCCTGAGAAGTGCTGCAGTTCTGCCTTTCACCCACCCTGTCGCACCAGAACAGGCAGCAGCCAGCTGGGTTCATCTTGGTGGGAAATTGTTGCCCGGAGCTAGACCCCAAATGGGATGAGAGTTAGTGGGTGCAACTTGGAAGAGTCCTGAGACACGGCTGTCGCTGGGGGTGGGGACAGGGTGGTCATTCTCTACTGGCAAGAGGGTGTGGAAAGGGCACAGGAGGAGCAAGTGTCCCTATGGAGACTGTCCAGCCCCAGGTTATCCAGTCCCAGACGCTTCTTCCCCCACCATACCCCAAACCTCTTCACCCCTCCAGCCATCAGTTGCCAGGCTTCTCTCGCTGCTCCCCCTTCCTGACTGGCAGAGACCCTATGAGCCAGTCGTGTGTCAGGGCTCAACCCTCTGGCTGAGGCCTTGGGGCACTTTCTCCCCCTCTCGGGGTACCATGCCACAGGGCCCCCACAAATCTACATTGCTTAGACTTTGGCTTCAGCCCAGGTGGTGGGGCTCAGGGCCCTGGACTTGAGCCCCATGCTCTGGGACTTCAGCTTTCTGCCCTGGGCCTCAGCGAGTCCAATGGTGGCCTTGCTTGGCCCCCCTGAAACCTGCTAGTGTCCCCCCTGCGGGCCCAAGACCCCTGGTTGAGAACCACTGCCTTACACCACGAATCACAGCAATGTTCAGGTTACTGCCAGTCATAGAATCATAGAATCTCAGGGTTGGAAGGGACCTCAGGAGGTATCTAGTCCAACCCCCTGCAACTAGTCAGATACTAACCCAGACACCGACTCACAAGCATTCAATAAAGTCTAAACACATTCTTACAATTCTAATACCTCTTTTAACAATACTAACATAGGTGAGTCAGACTGATTCCAGGTATGTGTTTGTCCATGTTCAATTAAGACATGGGGGCTTTTGCAAGAGCTAACACCTCATCTGCCAGTGTCAGAGGCAGGATGGGCAGGGATGGTGTGTCTCGCCTCTTTGCCAGAAGCTGGGAATGGGTGGCAGGGGATGGATCACTTGATGATTTTTCTGTTCTTTCCCTCTGAAGCACCTGGCATTGGCCACTGAGCTAGATGGACCAGTGCTCTGATGCAGTCGGCCATTTTTATGTTCACAGTCTGTCTGAGGAGTATCTACTCATTTGGACTCGCTGGGAGGCACAGAAAGAAACAAGATGTGCTGTGGCAAGAAGGCCCAGTCTCAGAGCCCCCAGGGTCACACTTGCCAAAAGCTAAAACTAGCCCTGCCCATGAAAGGGGCACTCCCAGGAGAGACTGTATAAAGGCTGGAGCATCCAACAACTTTGTAAACCCGAGACAGCTGCCTTGGGGACAATGACAGGGAGAATCCCCCAAAGTGACTCCTTTGATTCTGCTCTTCTCTGGCCTTTGGTTCATAGAATCATAGAACTGGAAGGGACCTCGAGAGGTCACCAGTCCAGTCCCCTGCACTCAAGGCAGGACTAAGTATTATCTAGACCATGCCTGAGAGGTGTTTGTCCAGGCTGCTCTTAAAAATCCCCAATGATGGAGATTCCACAACCTCCCTACGCAATTTATTCCAGTGTTTAACCACTCTGACAGTTAGGAAGTTTTTTCCCCAATCTCCATCCTAAACCGCCCTTGCTGCAATTTAAAGCCATTGCTTCTAATCCTACCCTCAGAGGTTAAGAAGAACAATTTTTCTCCCGCGTCTTTGTAACAACCTTTTATGTACTTGAAAACTATTACCATGTCCCCTCTCAGTCTTCTCTTCTCCAGACTAAACAAACCCAATGTTTTCAATCTTCCCTCATAGGTCATGTTTTCTAGACTTTTAATCATTTTTCTTGCTCTTCTCTGGACTTTCTCCAATTTGTCCACATCTTTCCTGAAATGTGGCACCCACAGTACTCCAGTTGTGGCCTAATCAGTGTGAAATAGAGCAGAAGAATTATTTCTTGTCTCGCTTACAGTATTTCTGCTAATACATCCCAGAATGATGATTTCTTTTTTTGCAACAGTGTTACACTGTTGACTCATATTTACTTTGTGATCCACTATGACCCCCAGATCCCTTTCTGCAGCACTCCTTCCTATGCAGTCATTTCCCATTTTGTATGTGTGCAACTGATTGTTCCTTCGTAAGCGGTGTACTTTGCTGGTGTCCTTATTGAATTTCATCCTATTTACTTCAGACCATTTCTCCAGTTTGTCCAGATCATTTTGAATTTTAATCCTACCCCTCCCAGCTTGGTATTGTCCACAAACTTGATAAGTGTAAAAGAGACTGTTACTGGGAGGGTTTCCCGATTTCTCAGAGGGTTACACCCTGGTGGGAGGGGGCTAGGCCTGTACTGGAATAAGGTCACTCTGTGCTTCACAGTGTGGCAGAACCTAGAATGTCCATTAGCAGGGAAAAATCCTGGGGGGAATCGGCTTGTGGAATGGATGAAAACCCCGTCTGAATTCTCTCACATCGCCCTTCTCGCCCTGACAGGCTACAGACTAACGTCCACGTTTGCTCCAGATCATCCCATCCTCCCAGGGGGCAGGAAATGGCTGCAGCGGAGCTGGCTCAGGTAAGAGATTATCATGAGCTGATGGTGGGCTCTGCTTGGAGGGAGAGGAGCAGTAAATGCATAGGAGGGTGGGAGCTGCTGGAGGTGGTGGTGTGCAAGGTTGGCAGCTCCCCAACCTTGCACACTTGCTGTAGTAGAAATTCAGAATTATACTATCTTATAGTGCACAGGGATCTCTATAATGTAATCTCATTAATATAATTCGCCTTCCCCTCAATATGGGAAAGATATGCACAACAAGCTTGTGCTAACCAAGCTCAGATTTTCCCCAGACACTTCATTCAAAATACTTAACACTGGTTAAGATAAAGCATAAAACGAGTTTATTAACTGCAGAAAGATCGATTTGAAGTGATTATTGTTAGAAGAATAAAGGAGCAGGTTGACCCGGAGGCGGATACGAGTACAGGCTTCTTTATTGCAATACTTGTTCCCCTCGACCCAATTGTTGAGTAAGCACTGGATTAGTTACATCACTCTCCTTTTATCTCAGTTAGTATGTACACACCTACATCCATTACAATACCCTCCAAACCCTTCTTAAGTAATAGAAATACCCATACTGTTAGTATACCCACCCCTATCTATTATTCACAGGATTACACATGTCATACAGGTTTCAGAGTAGCAGCCGTGTTAGTCTGTATCTGCAAAAAGAACAGGAGTACTTGTGGCACCTTAGAGACTAACAAATTTATTTTAGCATGAGCTTTCGTGAGCTACAGCTCATTTCTTCGGATGCATAGAATGGAACACACCGACAGGAGATATTTATACATACAGAGAACATGAAAAGGTGGAAGTATGCATACCAACTGGAAGAGTCTAATCAATTGAGATGAGCTATCATCAGCAGGAGAAAAAAAACGTTTGAAGTGATAATTGAGATGACCCATAGAAGGTGTGAGGAGAACTTAACATAGGGAAATAGATTCAATTAGTGTAATGACCCAACCATTCCCGGTCTTTGTTTAAACCTAAGTTAATTGTATCTAATTTGCATATTAATTCGAGTTCAGCAGTCTCTCTTTGGAGTCTGTTTTTGAAGTTTTTTTGTTGCAAAATTGCCACCTTCAAGTCTGTCACTGAGTGGTTAGAGAGGTTGAAGTGTTCTCCCACTGGTTTTTGAATGTTATGATTCCTGATGCCAGATTTGTGTCCATTTATTCTTTTGCATAGAGACTGTCCGGTTTGGCCAATGTACATGGCAGAGGGGCATTGCTGGCACATGATGGCCTATATCACGTTGGTAGATGTGCAGGTGAACGAGCCCCTGATGGCATGGCTGATGTGATTAGGTTCTCTGATGGTTTCACTTGAATAGATATGTGGACAGAGCTGGCATCGGGCTTTGTTGCAAGGATAGATTCCTGGGTTAGTGTTTATGTTGTATGGTGTGTGGTTGCTGGTGAGTATTTGCTTCAGGTTGGGGGGCTGTCTGTAAGCGAGGACTGGCCTGTCTCCCAAGATCTGTGAGAGTGAGGGATCATCTTTAAGGATAGGTTGTAAATCTTTGATGATGCGCTGGAGAGGTTTTAGTTGGGGGCTGTAGGTGAGGGCTAGTGGCGTTTTGTTATTTTCTTTATTGGGCCTGTCCTGTAGTAGGTGACTTCTGGGTACTCTTCTGGCTCTGTCAATCTGTGTTTTCACTTCAGCAGGTGGATATTGTAGTTTTAAGAATGCTTGATAGAGATCTTGTAGGTGTTTATCTCTGTCTGAGGGATTGAAGCAAATACGGTTGTATGTTAGAGCTTGGCTGTAGGCAATGGATCGTGTGGTGTGTCGTGGATGGAAGCTGAAGGCATGTAGGTAAGTATAGCGGTCAGTGGGTTTCCGGTATAGGGTGGTGTTTATGTGACCATCGCTTATTAGCACAGTAGAGTCTAGGAAATGGACCGCTTGTGTGGATTGGTTTAGGCTGAGGTTGATGGTGAGATGGAAATTATTGAAATCGTGGTGGAATTCCTCAAGGGCTTCCTTTCCATGGGTCCAGATGATGAAGATGTCATCAATGTAGCGCAAGTAGAGTAGGGGCGTTGGGGAACGAGAGCTAAGGAAGCGTTCTAAGTCAGCCATAAAGATGTTGGCATACAGAGGCACTGCTATGGATACCCGCTCCACCAAGCCTTTTAAACTCTTGGATACAAGTTATCTGGACCTGCTGATTTAAATATGTCTAACTTTAATAGCTGCTGTTTAACGTCCTGGTGAGTTCTTGTTGGAATGGAAAGAATGTCATCGTCAACATCTTATGATATGAGTTACAGCATCTGTTTTTCTCCAAATCCAGGAGAGAAATATTTTTTGAGGACTTAGGGAAGGGTAGGAGAGATGTCCTGGAAGCCAAATTTAGGCTGCTAGGGAAGAGACTGAAATCCAGGACCTCTATGGTGGCATTCTCAGAAATGCTCCCAGTTTCACGCGCAGGACCAGGTAGGCAGGCAGAGCTTCAGAGTCTCAATGCGTGGATGAGACGATGGTGTAGAGAGGAGGGGTTCACGTTTATTAGGAACTGGGGAAACTTCTGGGATGGGAGGAGCCTATACAGGAGAGATGGGCTCCACCTAAACCAAAGTGGAACCAGACTGCTGGCACTAAACATTAAAAAGGTTGTAGAGCAGTTTTTAAACTAGGAGATGGGGGAAAACCGACTGCTGCAGAGGAGCATGTGGATCGGACACAGACTTTTCTTAGGGGAGAGTCTGATGATAGAGAATCTCCAGGTTATAGTCAGGAGCAGGGGACTGAAAAGTATAATGTAAGGGCTGGATCAGATGATAAACAGTCACATAAAAAAGAATCTGGCACATCAGAAAAAGTCAGGCTAATAAACAGGGACAAGTTTTTAAAGTGCTTGTACACAAATGCCAGAAGTCTAAATAATAAGATGGATGAACTAGAGTGCCTTGTGATAAAGGAGGATATAGATATAATAGGCATCACAGAAACCTGGTGGACTGAGAGCAATCAATGGGACACAATCATTCCGGGGTACAAAATATATCGGAAGGACAGAACAGGTCATGCAGGGGGAGGAGTGGCACTATATGTGAAAGAAAGTGTAGATTCAAATGAAGTAAAAATCTTAAGCGAATCCACATGTTCCATAGAGTCTCTATGGATAGAAATGTCATGCTCTAGTAAAAATATAACATTAGGGATCTATTATCGACCACCTGACCAGGACAGTAATAGTGATGATGAAATGCTAAGGGAAATTAGAGAGGCTATCAAAATTAAGAACCCAATAATAGTGGGGGATTTCAATTATCCCCATATTGACTGGGAACATTTCACTTCAGGACGAAATGCAGAGATAAAATTTCTCGATACTTTAAATGACTGCTTCATGGAGCAGCTGGTATGGGAACCCACAAGGGGAGAGGCAACTCTAGATTTAATCCTGAGTGGAGCGCAGGAGCTGGTCCAAGAGGTAACTATAGCAGGACCGCTTGGAAATAGTGACCATAATACAATAGCATTCAACATCCCTGTGGTGGGAAGAACACCTCAACCGCCCAACGCTGTGGCATTTAATTTCAAAAGGGGGAACTATACAAAAATGAGGGGGTTAGTTAGACAAAAGTTAAAAGGTACAGTGACTAAAGTGAAATCCCTGCAAGTTGCATGGGCCCTTTTTAAAGACACCATAATAGAGGCCCAACTTCAATGTATACCCCAAATTAAGAAAAACAGTAAAAGAACTAAAAAAGAGCCACCGTGGCTTAACAACCATGTAAAAGAAGCAGTGAGAGATAAAAAGACTTCCTTTAAAAAGTGGAAGTCAAATCCTAGTGAGGCAAATAGAAAGGAGCACAAACACTGCCAACTTAAGTGCAAGAGTGTAATAAGAAAAGCCAAAGAGGACTTTGAAGAACAGCTAGCCAAAAACTCTAAAGGTAATAACAAAATGTTTTTTAAGTACATCAGAAGCAGGAAGCCTGCTAAACAACCAGTGGGGCCCCTTGATGATCACAATACAAAAGGAGCGCTTAAAGACGACAAAGTCATTGCGGAGAAACTAAATGGATTCTTTGCTTCAGTCTTCACGGCTGAGGATGTTAGGGAGATTCCCAAACCTGAGCTGGCTTTTGTAGGTGACAAATCTGAGGAACTGTCACAGATCGAAGTGTCGCTAGAGGAGGTTTTGGAATTAATTGATAAACTCAACATTAACAAGTCATCGGGACCAGATGACATTCACCCAAGAGTTCTGAAAGAACTCAAATGTGAAGTTGCGGAACTATTAACTAAGGTTTGTAACCTGTCCTTTAAATCAGCTTCGGTACCCAATGACTGGAAGTTAGCTAATGTAACGCCAATATTTAAAAAGGGCTCTAGGGGTGATCCCGGCAATTACAGACTGGTAAGTCTAACGTCGGTACCGGGCAAAAAGTTGAAACAATAGTAAAGAATAAAATTGTCAGACACATAGTTTGAGGGAGGGAGGGGGCGTCTGTACGACAGTTCCCCGCATTCAGGCTCCTGGCTGGAGCAGTAACCGCCCCGCAGCACTTTTATAGGATAGAGAGGAGCTGCGGTGTCTGAGCTTTGACAGTCTGGGAGCTGGGCTGCCGGTGCCTTTAAGCCCCAGCCCCAGGAACCCGCCCCCTGCTCTGGGGCTGACACTCATGAGAACTGAAAACAGCCTGTGGCCCCCCCCCCACAGCCCTGACACCCCCAGATCTGCGAGCCCAGCAGGTGGCTCATCCCGACGGGCCACTGTTCCCCCCCCACCCCCTCCCTAAACGGGGGTTTGTCCCCGCACAGGGTCTGGCAGCGTCTCCCCCCCCCCCCGGCTTAACCCCGGCTCCCACCCCCCACCCCCGATTTTTCCCCTTCAGCCTCTCTCCTGCCGCTGCCTACAGCAGCTCGACTCCCCTGGCCAGTAAATTTATGCCCCCCGCTCAGACCCTGGCAGCCCCCCCGCTGCGATTTGCCCCCTTGAGCCTTTTAACCCCCCCCCCAAAGAGGAAGCAGCAAATTGTAAGTAGAAGAGAGGGCAGAGAGAGGGCAGCGGCGACAGCAGAGGTTACTGGGCATGCGCAGTTCGGGTGCGCATGCTCAGTGCAGCCCAAGTACGGAGTCGGGAGCGGGAGCTGTTCCCATGGCCGGGGCCGGGAGCGCAGCGCGGAGGCTGCTCCAGCCCTGCAGCCCGCAGGGCAGCGCGGTGGGGCCGGGGGCAGTGGGGGGCGGGGGCGGGGATACGCGTGGGGCGGACACGCTCCTGCCGGGAGGGGCCGGGCCCGGCTGCCTGGTTCGCCCCCTGCCCGGGGGGGTCCCCGAGCTCCCTGCGGCCGGAGCGGGGCTGCCCGGGGCTGCGGGGGGCGAGTGGTCCGGGCGGGGTGGGGCAGCCTGGGAGCGGCTGGGTCGGGAGCTGCAGGAGGGGCCCGGAGTGCGGCTCGGCTGCAGAGCTCAGAGCCTAGGCTGGGCCTGGGAGCCGGGGGTGGGATCTGGGGTGTCAGACCCAGGTGGGGGGGCCTGTGGCGTTGCTGGGAGTTTGGGGTGCGCTGGGGGGGTCAGGGCTGGGGATTGGGGGATGTTTGGGGGGCTCCATGTTCAGATCTGGCCCTGCGGGAGCTTTCAGGGCTGGAGGTGGGCTGCTCCCTGTTTCACCAGCTCCTCTCAGTCTGAGTCCCAGGGACCCTGCGCAGGCGTCTGCAGGACAGGATGGGCTCTGAAATCTGGCAGCTGGGAGGCTGTTTGCAGCAGTTTCTAACCCTCCCTCCCCTGCTTCTTCCAGGAGGCACCACAAAAGCATCTGGCCCCCCTGGGAAAAGAGAGAGAAGCAGCCAAAGCCGAGGAGGAGCGGCAGAGCGAGGAGCTGCTGGTAGGTGCCCAGAGCCCCCTGCCACTGAGGTTTGCCTGGCATAAGAATGACCTGGTGAATGCAGGGCCCACCCTGCCAGCCTCAGCCAGGGACCCATCCCCACTGGAGCCCAGGGAGAGGGCAGGGTCAGACACGGGGGTAACATGATGCCCTTAGGATGCAGGAGGCTGCTGGGCAGGAGAGGGTCAGTCTGTGTTAGCCCAGAGCCCCTGCCCACGGGCTGTCTGGATGTCACAGTGACCAGGGATCCTTTCTAGCTCTTGGGAGGGATGGGGAGGAAGGAGATGAAACGTGGGCTGCAGAGATGGAGGATTTGGCTCAGTGCACGTTGATGAGGTTTCGGGGAGAAGTGTCCCTCCTGTTGGTGATGTACAGCTCACCCCAGCCCTGATCCCCTCCTCCCTTCGTGGGATAAATGAACTTCCCATCACTCACCGCAAGAGATCTTGTGTTCTGGTAAATAACTCTGCCACCCGCACCGAGGCGCATTTATGATTTTCCCTGGTTACCAAGCAGATGAATTTCAGTGTTGATAAATGCAAAATAATGCACATTGGAAAAGATAATATCAAATACACATAAAATGATGGGGTCTAAATTAGCTGTTACCACTCAAGAAAGAGATTTTGGAGTCACTGTGGATAGTTCTCTGGAAACATCCACTCAATGTGCAGCGGCAGTCAAAAAAGCAAACAGAATGTGGGGAATCATTAGGAAAGGGATAGACAATAAAACAGAAAATATCATGTTGCCTGTATATAAATCCATGGTATGTCCACACCTTGAATACTGCCTGCAGATCTGGTCACCCCATCTCAAAAAAAAAAACATTGGAATTGGAAAAGGTTCAGAGAAGGCCAACAAAAATGATGAAGGGTGCGGAACAGCTACCGTATGAGGAGAGATTAATAAGACTGAGGCTATGGCTACACGCTGCAGCTTTTAGCAACACGGCTGTGCCGCTACAGCCGTGCTGCTAACAGGCGCACAGAGTAGCTGCTGTTTGTTGGCAGGAGAGACGTGCCAGTGTAGACAAAGCCTGAGACTGTTCAGCTTGGACAAGAGACTACTGGGGGGTGGGGTGGATATGGTAGAGGTCTATAAAATCATGACTTGTGTGGTGAAAGTAAATAAGGAAGTGTTATTTACTCCTCATAACACAAGAACTAGGGGTCACCCAGTGAAATGAATAGGCAGCAGGTTTAAAACAAACAAAAGGAAGTATTTCTTCACACAACACAGTCAACCCCAGAGGATGTTGTGAAGGCCAAGACACTAACAGGGTTAAAAAAAGAACTAGAGAAGTGCATGGAGGACAGGTCCATCAGTGGCTATTAGCCAGGGTGGGCAGGGATGGTGTCTGTAGCCTCTGTTTGCCAGAAGCTGGGAATGGGTGGCAGGGGATGGATCACTTGATGATTCCCTGCTCTGTTCATTCCCTCTGGGGCACCTGGCACTGGCCACTGTCAGAAGACAGGAGACTGGGCTAGATGGACCTTTGGTCTGACCCAGTCTGGCCGTTCTTATGTTCTATGTTCCCCTGTTACTGAGCCGCCCTCTCCCTGTTGCAGAAACAGACGGAAGCCGAGAGGCAGAAGATTGTCTGGGAGTGGCAGGAGCTGCGAGGGTTTCTGGAGGAGCAGGAGCAGCAGCTGCTGGCCCGGCTGGAGGAGCTAGAGAGAGCCATTGTCCAGAGAAGGGATGAGGGCGTCTGCAGCCTGTCCTGGGAGATTTCCCTGCTCAGCAAGAGGGGAGGAGAGAAGGGGCAGCAGCCGCTGAGCCAACCCCTGCAGGTCAGACTGTCATTGCAATGATCATACGCAGCATTTCTCTAGGCGCTTCTGAGCCCTAGACCCCAAAGCACTTTGCAGAGTGGTGTCAGGGGCATTATCCCTCTGGGACAAATGGGGAAAGTGAGGCAGAGGGAGGGGCAGAGCCCTGCCCAAGGTCACACAGTGAGTCTGGCAGCGGCGCCAGGGATGGGTCCTGGGAGTCCTGGATGCTGCTGGAAATGACTCTCTGCATTTGCACTTGGAGGGTGAAATCCCCTCCCCCACCATGCTGAGGTCCCGAGCCAGGCCCAGGGCCCCTCTCACTGCAGGTTAATGGGTTTAGTGGGGCCAGGGGCCTTCTGGGTCTCTCGGCACTGGGGAGAATTTGATTCTCAATGCAGAGAAATATCTTCTGCCCGTAAAGTGCCCGGGGAGAAGATTCCCGCAGTGGCGACCCGCCCGCAGGGATTGCTGGGACTGCATAGGGGAAAGTCCCTGACGGGGGCAGCTGCTCTGGGAATGTATACCTGAAATTCCCCTGCTGCCCGAGGCCTCAATGGTGACCCCTGCAGAGCAGGAGGCCTCCCCACCCAGGGACACTCCCCCTGACAGCCTCCTCTTTCTCTCCCTTTTTAGGGTGCTGGGAGCACTGGGGGCAGGTAAGTTCTGGGCTCCATTTCACTCCCCCTCTTGTGCCGTTAGGTTTGATAACTGCACTGAATAGGAAGCTGCCCCCTGCCCTGGGAGCGTGTGATTCTGTCTCCCCTAGTGGCTGACTCAGGTAGGAGAACAGCCGGTTACTGTCTGATCGCTAATGAGGTCACAGCAGGGCTGCTAGACCCAGGGCCGATGGGACAGACCAGGCCTGTCTCCTGGACTGACGTGGCTGCGTCATGTATTCCGAGGGTGCAGAATCTCAGTTTTCACATTTGTTAAAGTGAGTTGCTGGCCCTCAGCACCTCCCCAGTGTAAACGGAGACAGTGTTGCCTTGCTGGGGCTGCCAGCAGCCTGAAGCCGCAGCTCTGAGAGCGTGAACTCTCCTGTCCCCTGTTAATGTCATCGGGGCGTCAACTGAAATGGCAGCATTTTGATGTCAACATTCAACGTTCCCTGGCTGATTACCTGAGCAGGTGGATCAGGGAGAGGGTGGGAGTGAAGCCTTTGTGGGGTGGGAACAGGGGGTTGCTGTAGGGAGGGAAGAACAGAGGAGAGACACAACGACAAGGAAGCGAGAGAGAAATGGAGAAAGGAGGGTGGGAGAGGCAGGAAACACAGGGAAGAACAAGCAGGGCCCTACAGGGTGTCCGGGAGGGGGCTGTTTTCCTCCTGAGTGACACTGAGTGTGACAGACAAAGACTTGGCAAAATATTAAGAACTAAAATTTTATTTCCGATGCGAAGGGCAGGTTCTCCCCTTGTTCCTCGTACGTGGGTGTGCCATGGGGAGCAGTGGGTGTTCTGCTGTGAATGGAGCAGGGCACAGAGTCCTAACCCGATCCCCTGGCCACTGGCCGTAACGGACAGGGCAATGTGGCCCTCTCTGCCAAATGAGCCGGACACCCCAGGGTTACTGCTTCAGCTGAAGGGTTCGGGGGTTTTGGTGTTTAAGGGCCCAGGCTCATTCCCTGCTGGAGCCCTGAGCTCTGTCTGTGGCCACTGTCAGCATGTAGGACCTGCCCACTCTCTGGTCTGTGTCTCCTCCCTTTCTACATAATCCCCGTGCTGGTGCCCCTTGTTACTGCAGTAAACCAGCCTAGGGGGTGGCTCTGCCCCCCACAGAACCAGAGCGTCCCTGAGAAAGCCCCTGAACAATGTCTCCGTTCCTTGCTCTAGTGTCTCCCCACTTCCCGTCTCTCTGGGGAGCACAGGGCTGAGGTGACTCACCATGACAACGACCATCTCAGGCTACAAAGCTCAGATCCAGGTTTCCTGGAGTTTGGGGGTTGCTGGGCTCAGGGTCTGGGGCTCAGGCCTATTTCTCACCCCTCCTTTCCCCAGCAGGAAGGACGGGACGTTTCGGAAGCCAGAGCCGTCATTGGCGGAGCTGGAGAAGAGACTCAGCGATTTCTCTCTGCAAAGTGCCATGCTGCAGGAGGTGCTGCTGGGATTCAAAGGTGAGTTGGAGTCTGGGGGTGGCGTCTCCTCTGGTTAGAGCGACCCTGACCCTGGGGGGGAGTCGGGGACTCTAGTGATGTCACTGATCCTGGGCTCCATCTCACAGCCCAGCTCAGCGAGTCGCCCTTCCCCATGGAGCAGCCCTGTGGGGCTGGCTCTGTCTGCAGCGGCTGCGTTATCGGCCTCTGATCTCTGTCACCATCTCGTCGTTAACAGCAGTTCCATTAATAAGCAATGGGGGTTTCTCCATGAATGCGAGGGACTGAATCCTCACTTCTCCCATCTTCTCCTTCCCCTAGAGACGCTGCGACGGGAGCTGGGGAGCGACACAGGTACGTGTCTGTCTCTGACTGGCCAAGGGGAGATTTCAGCCCAATAACCATGTTAACGACAGGGGATTGCAGCCTCCAGCAGCTGGAAGCTGTGTAACAATGGGAAGGGATGTTACTTTGTTCTTGCACCACTATATTTTCAACTGATTGTCTCTTAAATATTTTAGCTCAACAATGTCACATAAGCATTTAAAGTGTTTTGCAGTTTTTTTTAGTACTCATTTTTTTTACCTTTGCTTTCTTTAATTATTGCATTTTTAACTGACTACATTAATTTTAAGAATTTTATTTTGCATTTTTAATTGCAGTAATATTAATAGTGTTTTTAATTAAGTTTGCATAGTCTGATTTTAAAGCTTTTTTTTTAAAAACCACTAAGGTCTTTGACAACTTTTCCTGTGTTTGAGTGGCTGCTTGATACTTTTTTTTAAAAAAATACAAAGGCTGAGCTTTTTCTAAAACATATTTATTTGAAAGTTTGTTAGTATAGTTAGAGTTTTAAAAAAAAAATAGACTTTTTTGTTGTGACTCTAAGTTGGTAATGTAGTCACATTTTTAACTTATAATTATTTTAGTGCACTATTCACCTCTTGTGACACAGTTTGTAGCTGTTCTTACACTTTAAATAAATAAAACATCTATTAACATCTAATTTGCTTAAAACTGCAACTCAATATTTCTTTTTTGCATAACCTGCACTTTAAGAATGCAACATTTCTTTGATTCTTTTAACTAACTTTTTGCTCTAAACTTTTTTTTTATGCTTACATTATGCCTTAAATTAATTTATATTTCTTGTAATTATTTTATTTATTTAAGATAGAATCTTAACTTTTTCCCCCAATACATTCCTAGCCATCCCGATGATGATTAATTTCTGGGAAACGTCCTCAGCAGAATTATTTGAAGGTGTTGCACCAGAGAGTAAAGGCACAGAGGCAGTGGCTTGTGGGAAACAGGGTAAGTTTCATTACTAACCCTGCTCTTAAAAAGGGGGGTCTCTTTAGAAAAATAGTTTAACGTGCAAGCACTGAGAGACTTTAAGAAAGTAACTAATCACGGGAGCAATGGGTCTCTTTGGAACATATTTTAACTGACAAGCCCTTAGAGCCTTTCTGAGAAACAGGATATGGTCAAAATGAAGTGCAAATTAATGAACATGCATCATGAGGAGAAAGAGGAGGGAACACAAATTAAAATATAATGAAAACAAAGCCTCTCAGAAAGGAGATATATCAGTTTAGTAGCAGTGTTCCTATGTCAGGGGTGAGGTGGGAGATGATTTTCTCTCTCCCCCCCCATCTCTTTTTAAAAGTCCCAAAAGGAATAAAAGTAGGTGGCATAGTTAATTTTTTATTATTTTGTTTACTAATTAAATCCATGTCCCTAAGGCCAAATTTGGCCTAGGTAACTTTGTGTGACGAAGTGGGACTGTTGTTGGCTGGGGAAACAAGGGAGCAGGGAGAAAGGGCTCTGATCCCCGAGAGGGGCTGTAAGGCCCCCAAAATGGACCTAACCGGAGGGATCCTGTTATCTGTGCCTGCAAAACCTGTGTTCCTGTCGTCTAAATAAACCTTCTGCTTTACTGGCTGCTGAGAGTCCTGATGAATCGGCAGGGAGTCCGGGGGTGCAGGACCTGACTCCCCTACACTCCGTGACAACTGGTGGCAGTGGTGGGATAGACTGCACCCCGTGGACGGCGCTTCCTGCAGTAAGTGACTGGGGAGCAGTAAAACGAAGGGGCGATTCACCCCTGGCAGTGTGGCCAAAGAGCAGGACTTTGCAGTAACAGGGTCCCCCGGGGGATCGCAGCGAGCAGTCCCAGGGGCGGAGGAGTCTGCTGCTCGACCCTGGCAGAGAGGGGGTGACCTCAAGGACTGGCACACTAGGGGTCCCCCCTGGAACCCGTGGGGAGCGGCGAGCACCCCGGCCTGCGAGTGGCCAGCAGGAAGATGTATGCCCAGCAACGCAAGTGCGACCTGGTGGAGCTGTGCAAGCTGAGGGGCCTGCGCAGTGGGAAGCTCACCAAGGCCCAGCTGATTGCCCGGCTGGAGGAGAGAGACCGCGTCAATGAGCTGGTCCCGGTCTCTGAGGGAAGCAGCCCGGCAGATGTAGCACAGGCACCAGTGTCTGTCCCCGCTGGGAGTGGTCAGCCGGCCGCTGAGGGCGTCCCGAGACCCCCCACCCCTAGGCGTAGGGGGAGGGGGAGCCCAGCGACTACCGAGGGCTCAGTGGCCAGCAGGGGATCGTCCCGGCGGAGATCCCTGTCCGTGGAGCGGAGGCGGCTGGAATATGACAGGGAGGCACTCGAGTTAAGGAGGCAAGAACTGAGACAGGAGCGAGAGGAGAAGCAACGCGAATTCGAGGAAAGGGAGAAGGAGCAGCAGCGCAGACATGAGCTGTCCATGGCCCAGCTGAGCAACAGTAAGGCCCCGGCTGCGGTGAGTGGAGGGGGGCCCAAGCCTACAAAGAGCTTTGATAAGAGCTTGCTGGCCCGGCGTAAGGAGGGGGAGGACATAGACACCTTCCTGACGGCCTTTGAGAATGCCTGCGAGCTGCACCAGGTTGACCCTGCAGACAGGATCCAGTTTCTCACTCCCTTACTGGACTCCACCGCCGTGGAGGTGTACAGCCGGATGAGAGGGGCGGAGGCGGGGGACTACAACCTGTTCAAATAGGCCCTACTCCGTGAGTTTGGGCTGACCCCGGAGATGTACCGGAAGAGATTCCGGAGTCAACATAAGACCCGGGAGGTCACATACCTACAACTGGTCAACCGGGCGCAGGGATATGCCCGCAAGTGGACGGCTGGGGCCCAAACTAGAGAGGACCTGCTTGACCTATTCGTACTGGAGCACCTGTATGAGCAGTACCCATCGGACCTGAGGCTGTGGTTGATGGACCAGAAGCCGGAGAACCCGCAGCATGCAGGCCGGCTGGCCGACCAGTTTGTGGACCGTTGGGCAGGGGATAGCAGGGAGGCGTCTCGAAGGAGCAGGTCTGCCTCAACGCAGAGAGAGAGTCACCATGGGACCTCCCAGAAGGAGCTGAGGGAGGGCCCCCACCAAAGGGAAACTTCTGGCGTCAGGTCCAGTCGTCCCACTCGAGGGGACCCACGAGACATGGGTTGCTATCAGTGTGGCCAACAAGGCCACATACGGGCCCAGTGCCCCAAGCTCCGGGACAAACTGAGCGGACCAACCCCACACCGGGTCAACTTGGTAGAGACCCAGCCGGATGAGGGGCAGCGTTCGCAGGAAAGGGGGGCTGGCCACGTACCACCTGCGAAGGAGGGAGGGGGGCCCCGGGTCGGCCCCTCCGAGGGGCTGCATGCTCCCCGCCCTGAGTTTTGGGTTTACAGGGTAGGCACAGGGCTGCCCCTTCGGAGCGAGTGCCTTGTTCCCCTGGAGGTAGACGGGAGGGAGGCCACTGGGTACTGGGACACGGGCGCAGAGGTGACGCTGGCCCGGCCCGAGGTGGTGGGCCTAGATCGGATGGTGCCCAACACCTACCTGAACCTGAGGGATGTGATCGGAACCCCATTCAGGGTGCCTGTGGCGAGGGTGCACCTAAATTGGGGGGACAAGGAGGGCCCCAAGGACGTGGGGGTGCACCCACATTTGCCCACGGAGGTGTTAAAGGAGGGGGGGGATCTCGAGGACTGGCCAAGTAACACCCGGGGTGCCCTGGCCGTGAACCGTAGTCAGAGTCGGCACAGGGCTCTGCACCCTGACACCGGGGAAGGCACTCTGCTCGAGGCACCGGACCCTGACCCGGTGGGGAGGGAACGCCCAGGGACAGGGCTCAGAGAGGCTGTGGCCCCAGACCCAGCCGGTGAGAGAGAGCAGATCCCCGTCCCTGCCCCAGCGGCTGAGTACCAGGCCGCGGTGCGGGAAGACCCCTCCTTGCGGAGGATAGGGGACCTGGCCAACCTCAGGGGGGGGGACAGACCATGGGACGAGGTGGCCGGAAAAGGTTCCTGTGGGAGAAGGGGTTCCTGTACCGAGAATGGGCTCCCCCAGGGAAGATGGAGTCAGGGGGGATCAGGAGGCAGCTGGTGGTACCCCAGGAGTATCGCCACCAGCTGCTGTGCCGAGCCCATGACATTCCCCCCTCAGGGCACCAGGGAGCCTGGCGTACCCAGCAGAAGCTGCTACAGAACTATTACTGGCCTGGGGTCTTTGCCCATGTCCGGCAGCACTGCCGCTCCTGTGACGTCTGCCAGAGGGGGAGGAAGGTCCGGGACAGGGGGAAGATGGCCGTAAGGCCCTTGCCCCGCCCCGAGGAGCCTGTCCAGAGGGGGTCCAGGGTCAAAAGGGGGGCTCTGAGCCGAGAGAGCCCGAATCACAGCCCCCCAGACTGGAACGTGGGGAGAAGGCCCCAGCCCCGCGTGCACCCCAGGGGTACTGGGGTGGGGAAAGGGCGCGGGCGGCATAAGGCTTCCCCCCTGCAACCTGCAAGTGCCCTCGAGTCCCCCCAACCTACAGGGGGGCAGGAAACTGGAATGACCTGGGGTAACTCTTCCCCCAGAACGGGGGGGACCCTGGGGCAGCCATGGGAATGTAGGTGGGTTCGAACTTCCCCAGGTCACTGGCTGGAGTGACCCCGCTCAGTTCGGTCTCGAAGGGGGGAGAGGTGTGACGAAGTGGGACTGTTGTTGGCTGGGGAAACAAGGGAGCAGGGAGGCAGGGCTCTGATCCCCGAGGGGGGCTGTAAGGCCCCCAAAATGGACCTAACCGGAGGGATCCTGTTATCTGTGCCTGCAAAACCTGTGTTGGACTGTGTTCCTGTCGTCTAAATAAACCTTCTGCTTTACTGGCTGGCTGAGAGTCCTGATGAATCGGCAGGGAGTCCGGGGGTGCAGGACCTGACTCCCCTACACTCCGTGACACTTTGTTTCCACGTTTTTTTGTTCACCAAGCACAGAGCTTAGTACTGGCCCTGAACAACATCATTAGCCCCCTTTTGTTTGGACTAATTTAATTTTCTGTCATTGGTCGTCTTGCACCTGTGCATGGCCTTCATGGCTGAAAAGAATTTAGCCTACTTTTCATCAACTTGTTGCTATAGGGTATTGTAAGATCTTATGAACTTTTGTCTTCTTTTTACAGTGAAGTAAGGCAGAGAGTTCAAAACGTGGGTGTTACTGGAATTAACAGTTCCCAGGGTTGGTCCATGTATGTCATTGCACTGGGCTCATTCACACCATGTAACACTCTCTTCCCATGCGTAGTCAATGCCGATACAAAAG
Organism: Mauremys mutica; assembly: GCF_020497125.1. Taxonomy (NCBI): domain Eukaryota; kingdom Metazoa; phylum Chordata; order Testudines; family Geoemydidae; genus Mauremys; species Mauremys mutica. The sequence continues at coordinate 545,198 of NW_025423264.1, read as the reverse complement.
AATGATCTAGGCTGGTGTTTCTCAGCTGGTGGTTTGTGACCCCCGGGGGCTCAGGAAAGGCAGTCAGGAGGCGGTGAGATGTTGAGTCTTTCATTATGATCTAAAGCAAAGAAAATCTCACTCCCCAACTCTTGCACTCCCCTGTTCATTGTGGTCAGTGTTCTCTGTCAGCCTCTAGAAATATACAAGTTGTATATAGACTCAGCACGGATACATGTTGTATTCTTACTTTTTTAGTAAATGTTCGAGGGTCAGAAAATATTTGGCTTCCAATAAGAGGTACTTGCTTACTTATTTCAGCTGTGAAATGAGGCAGTTTGCAGCTGTGCACAGTAACCCTTTCATTGCCTGTATCCCAGCCAGCGAGACTGAAACCCCTGCGGTGGTTAGTAGAAATGGGGACGAAGCAGAAAGTTTTGATTCAAACCGGCATTGAGTGCTGTCAGCGATCGCAGGAGAACAAAGGAACCCAGGGATCATTGGTCACTAAGTCTCCCAGGCAGAGGGGGGAGGGGGGGAAGAGAAGACAGAAAATGAAGGAGAAATAAGTGGGGGGTGGGAAGGTCACAAGCTCCCAAACCTGCCCACATCCAGTCAGTCATAAAGTCTAAGGCCAGAAGGGACCACTGGATCATCTGGTCTGACCTCCTGTCTAGCACTGGCTGCCAGCACCCGCCCACTAAACCCAACAGCTGGAGTGAGACCAAAGCCTTGCAGCCCCCAGGAGACTAGACTCTTACATGCCCCATGCAGAGAATAGGAGGGACCGAGGTGCCCCAGTGCCCCAGACCCCTGCAGTGGCAGGGAAATGGTTAAGTGAGATATTTCTGGGTGATCCTAGTGAGTGCCCCACACCCTACGCTGCAGAGGAAGATGAAACTCCCTGCCCCCCCGCCAAGGTCACTGACAATCCGACCTAGGGGGGGGAAATTCCTTCCCCATCCCAACTATAGTGTCAGTTAGCAAGAACCAGCCAGCCAAGCCCCTTAGAGAGAGAGACTGAGTGATCAGTGCCACTTCACTGCCCTGGTCCACCCCGCCCAATATCCTGTTGTCTTCTCTGGCCATTCCTGAAGCTTCAGAGGAAGGAGATTAAATAAACCCTCTCAAAATACACTGGGCGGGGGGGAAATCCCTTCCTGACCCCTACCAGTGGTGGCTGAAACCCTGAAGCATGAGGTGAGGAACATAATACTTAAAATGGAAGTGAGCCCCACTTAATGTTCCACTATTGGTCTCTACTGACAATGGCTTCTATCTTAATATCACCAGCAAACTTCATTTTATTTACCACGCCAGCACTGGGCAGACTTTGTCCTGTCCCTGCCTCTGCCTGGTCCCCACCGTTGGGGCAGTTGCTCTCAGAGTTTTAAAACTAGCACAGTGGGTTTAGCACTGGTGGGAAGGGCCGGGTCTGGGCTGTGATAAAGTGATGGAATATTTTCCCAGCATGCGAGTCAGAAACATCTTGTTCAGGGAAAGGGCCGGGGAAAATCATGATGTGACAGGAACTAACTTCTGAAAGCTTCCCTGTCACCCTTCTCACCCTGACAGGTGGCAGAGTAATGCCCACCTGTGGCTCCAGATTGTCCCAGCCTCCCACGGGACAGGGAAGGGAACTGGCTGTAGTGGAGCCAGTCCAGGTAGGGATTATTGCGGGGTTGCTAGTGGGTTCCTGCTGGAGGGAGAGGGGCAGGAAATACTGAGGGCCTGGGATCTTTGGGGGAGTTCAGAGTGGAGGTGGGATGGGGGCAGGAAATACCCAGGGTGGAGAAAGGGAGGGGGACACGGCATCTGACAAACTTGTTGGGAATTGTTTAACCCAAGTCCTGGATTCCGGGAACAGACCCATTGGGTTTGGGGGAGGAAATGACCCTATTTGTGGAATGGGGTTGTGTTGGGGGTGGGGGAACCCTGGACATCGCTGGGGAAAACGTATCAGATTCCCAGTGCAAGAACATGAACCTACTGGCCGGAGGCTGCGAGGAGATTCGACGGAGGGGGTGGGAGGTTACCCCCCAGTGGGGCCTAGAGTAGATAACCCCTCCCCTTCCTTCCAGCTGCTGGCAATGGGAAGCCTGTTGGGATTCCTACTGGGGAGCCAACCCTGGAGCCTGCTGGGGGCCCCATCCCCCGTATCAGCCTCTGGCCTGTAGGTGTGTGATGGAGAAGACCCTTCCCCCTCTGTCTGCTGGGGGTGGGGATGAGGGGATCTCTAGCTCCCTTCCTGTTTTGCCTCCTGGCTGCTCTGAGCAGGGTGGGGGTGGGACCCTGCTGACTGTCTCACTCTCAGAGCATCCATTTGATTGGCTCCTGTCCCCCATGAATAGTGGGGTTGTGAGTGGGGCAGCAGGTACTGAGTGTTGGACTCTTGCTCTTTCAGGGCCGGTGACCTTCGAGGAGGTGGCTGTGTATTTCACCAGGGAAGAGTGGGCTCTGCTGGACCCCGCTCAGAGAGCCCTCTATAGAGACGTCATGCAGGAGAACTATGAGAATGTGACCTCGCTGGGTAAGGATTCCCGTCCCCTCAGTTCTTAGAAGGGGAAATGAAGAGTTAAGGTTCATGCCACCCCCACAATGCCACCTCTGCTCTGCCCTGTCTCAGCAACAGCCCATTGAGTGCATTGAAATGGGGCAGACTAGGTCCCTCAGGGTTCACATGCACCTCCCTTCATATCACAGTCACAGCTCTGCCCAGCTGCTCCAACTCCTCCCTCCACCATCCAGTTACAGCTACAGCTGACCCAGTGCACACAGCTGGAGGCATGTGGAGAAATGCTGGTATTCCCATCTGTGAACACAACACAGACAGTGGCACGTTCCTAGTCCTTCATAGCTATTGTAGAATCATAGATTTTATGGCCAGAAAGGGCTATTAGGTCATCTAGTCTGACCTCCCGTATAAGCAGGTCATAGAATTTCATCCAGTTACTGCTGTACTGAGCTGAATACCTTGTGTTGGGCTAAATCCTCCCCCAGAAAGGCATCCACTGCGACTTGACGACTTCAAGAAATGGAGAAACCTCCACTTCCTTTGTTAGTTTCTTAACCTTTGCACCAGACTTACTGAGCCATTCCCAGTGGCTAGTACCAGCTGCAGGGCCAGGGGCAGAGTTAAGGTTGCATTTAAGGGGTGGTGTGTATATTAACTCTTCCTCTTCTGGTTTTCAGAGGTTTAGGTTTAGCCACCACCCACCTAGTGGAAAGGCATGAAGCAGAACTGGGCAACCTGTACTCAGTATTGATGTAGGTTATGGGCATTTGATTTCCTTATTTTTTTAATAGACTTTTTCAGCACTCTGTGTCTGCATGAGAGATTTTCCCAGCATAATTATATCAATTAAGGGTGTGTTATTTTGCATCCCTAACAAACAGAACTATGCTGACAAAATTTTGCAGCTCAGAAGAGGCCAGAGTGGATTTTAAAACACTTTAAAATATTGCTCTCAGCCCTGAAATTTTGGAATCAGGGGGAAACATCTAAGAAACTCCTTCAGAATGCAGGGGGAACTCCTTCAGAATGCAAGCAAAACGCACAATACACCTAGTCTGAAAGTTAACAGTGGTACGGCTCCAACTCAGATGAATGGGTGTAGCTCAGAGGCAATGGCCACAGCATGTCCTCTTGACCCAACCAGCCAATGACTGTGAGAGCAGTGTGAGGTTCCTATTCAGGAGTTCTTGGGGGGTAGGGGGAAGGAGAGCAGGGAACAGTGGGAGTGGAGAAGATGATGGGGGAGCTAGTGGTTGTGGGGTGCCACAAGGTAGGGAAGGCTGAGTGTAGTGGGAGGAAAGGGATAGGTATGTGGAAGACTAGAGGGAATCAGGGAGGGATGGGTACCATGGAAGGAAGAGGAGGTGAGGAATCAGAGACAGAGTCTCCTGGGAACAGGGAGTGTGGTGGTTTGGGGGAGTGGGAGCCTGGGAATGGAGAAAAGGGGTGGAGGTCCCAGCTGTGGTGCTGTTGGGGCTGCGGGGATTGGGTAGGAGATCTGGGATACTTGGAAGTGGAAAAGACTGAGGATAGTGGGAAGGGGATGGGGAGTGGTTGCTCCAAGGAGCAGGAAGGATCTGGTGGCAGTGGGAAGGGAAGGTTTCAGGGAGGCAGATATTTGGGGCCCTCCACTGAGAATGCTTTTGCCATAGTCTCTAATGACCTCTCCCTAAGCAAAGCTCAGAACCAGTGCTCCATCCTTATTCTTCTTGACCCGCCAGTCGCCTTTAATACCACTGACCATGGTCGTCTTCTTGACATCTTGTCTGCTTCCTGGTTCTCCTCCTACCTCTGTAACCACTTCTTCAGCGTGTCCTTAGGAAGATCCTTGTCACCACCACTCCACTCTTCTGTGGGGGTTCTACAGGGCTCAGTCCTTGGTCACTTCCTCTGCACTTTATCTCTGGGAAATCTCACCCCCAGACACAAATTCAGCTACTGTCCGTATGCTGATGAATCACAGATCTACCGCTCTACTCCAGACCTGTCTCCTTCTGTCCAAACTGAAATCCCGGCCTCCCTCTGATAACTCCTCGTGGATGGCAGCCGTCAACTCAAGCTCAACAGTTCAAATGTTGATAACAGAGCTCTTAATCCCCAAAGCCAGCCCCCCACCTCCTTTCTTGCTGTTCAGCCCAGAATTAGCTGATGAAATCTCAGAGCCTCTGGCAATATTTGCAAACTCAGATGACAGAAGAGGTCCCAGAAGACTGGAGAAGGGTTAACATAGTGCCCATCTTTACAAAGGGGAAAAAGGAGGAGCTGGAGCCTAGTCAGCCTGACCTCAATACCAGGGAAGCTACTAGAGCAATGTATAAAACATTGAGTTTCCGAATACCCGGAGGATGAAGGGGTAATCGGTAGCAGGCAGCATGGATTTACTAAGAACATAGCATGACAAACCAGCCCGATATCCTTCTTTGATAGGGTAACTGGTTTGGTGGCTAAAATAGACCTGGACTTCAAAAAGGCTTTTGACACAGTCCCATGAGTAAGCTGGAGAAATGCAGGCTCAACAGAACTCCCATTAAGTGGATATATAATTGGTTACACAACCGCAAGCAAAGAATAACTATTATTGGAATGATGTCAGATTGGAGGGATTTCTCAAATGGGGTTTCACAGGGATCTGTTTTGTGTCTGTTGCTATTTAGCGTCTTCATTAACAACCTGGATGTAGGAATAGAGAGCATACTGATCAAATTTGCAGACAACACAAAGCTGGGGGGGGTTGTCAACACTTTGGAGGGTAGAGCAAAATTTCAAAGGGATCATGATAAATTGGCAAACTGGGCTTTAGACGCCAATGAAATTGAACAAAGACAAGTGTAAGGTGATACACTTCGGGAAGAAAAACCCATTGCACAAATACTGACTGGGGGATAACTGGCATGGCAGCAGCACTGCTGAGAAGGATCTGGGAGTTGTGGTGGATCACAACCTCAACACAAAGTCAACAGCGTGATGGTAATGCAAAAAGAAGCAAATGCATTAAGAGAAACATAGCATGCAAATCACAGGTGGTGATAGTACTGCTCTACTCAGCACTGGTTAGGCCTTAGGGGGGAGTCCTGGGTCCAGTTTTGGTCACCAGTGACTAGACAGGATGTAGAGAAACTGGAAAGAGTCCAGAGGCAAGTGACAAAGATGATCAAAGGGGTGGAACACAAGCCAGTGAGCAAAGGCTGATGGAACTGAGTGTGTTTAGTTTGGAAATGAGTTAATGGGAGGGATATGACAGTGGTTTTCAAATACTCGAAAGGCTGTGTGAGCGTGTGTGGCCGTCCCTCCTGGTCTGTTTCAGGGCAGAGCCTCACAGTCTCCAAGCCCAGGCCCTCAGGCAGGGTGGGGCAGCAAACAATGAGGAGCTTCACCCAGGGCGAGCACCAAACAGTCTAGGGCTCAGGCAGGGGCAAGCACCAGTCTAGCGTCCTAGCTCGGCGGCCGGTCAACCAACACAGACCTCCTGGCCGAAGGTGGGTGGCAGGAGGTAGGGGGACCCCAGCCCACCTGACTCCACCGGGTCCCAGCCCCGGGCCCTAGCAGTGGCAGTGTAATCTGCCACTGGATCAGCGGGGATCCACCCACAACATCCTTACTTAGTGTCAGGCCAACACTCAGCCAGACGATGGTCTAGTTTCTCTGGGCTACTTCCTACAATCTCCAGGGTTTGGTACCTCTGGCCTCCGTTTCCCCAGGGATTTGTGGTCTGTGGCAGCCCATCAGCTCGTTGGCACCTCGACTGGCTGGTGACCCTGGGAGTTCTGGCCGGTCCTCTGGTGGCCGCCCCAGCAGGTCCTCGGTGTCCCACTCCGGCAGCGGGTGATAAGTGTCTGTCTCCCGCGGCAGCTCCAGCCCAACTGAGCTGCAGGGCCCCCTCCTTTTGTACTTCTGCTTCCTGTCCCGCCCCTCAGCTTCCGGAGGGGTGGAGGTGGCTTTCCTGGCTCTGTAGCCCAACGGGCGGGTTGTGGTCCCTGCTGGTCTTCCTCACTACAGGCTGCCATACAGAGGATGGAGAACAGTTCTCTCTTGTCACAGAGGGCAGGACAAGAAGCAGGGGGTTCAAACTACAGCACAGCAAATGTAGATTAAATCTCAGGAACAACTTCCTAACTGGAAGAACCGTAGGACAATGGAACAGATGCCTGGAGAGGTGGTGGAAGGTTATTCACTGGAGGTTTTCAAAAGGAGGCTGGTTTAGTCGCAGCAAATCCTGCACCTTGGCAGGGGTTTAGACTACATGACCTTTGTGGTCCCTTTTAACTCTGTGGTTCTAAGGGGAACCGGGGTTGGCCTTTGGAAAAAGCTAAAGCGAGCGTGTCGCCCATTAAGGGTATGTCTGCACTGCGTCTGGAGCCTGCCTCGTTCCCCAGGAGTCCATGCTGACTCACTACAAATAATGGTGTAGGCGCTGTCGGTTGCGGCTGTAGCTTGGGTTCTAAAGCCAGGGGTTGAGGGGGGTGGGTGGGCTGGATGGTCTGAACTCCAAGCAGAGCCCTAACATCAAAGCAATGTCTCCACAGCCATTTTTAATGCACTAGCGCAAGACTCAGCCTGGAAGGCAGCTGACTTCCTGATGCACCTTAGACATACCCTAAAGAGGGCGGTCCCAAGGGAGACTGTATGAAGGTTGGGTCACCTAACTCCCTGTAAATCCATGACCCAGCCCCCTCCCTTGGCATCCTGTCACCAAGCCTTAGTGGGTCACAACTGAGGATGCCAAATTCAGGACGAACTGCTGAGAAATAGGGCAAACACAACCCCAAACTGGTGGTTATTCTTTTATAAGTTTCAGAGTAGCAGCCGTGTTAGTCTGTATCTGCAAAAACAACAAGAGTACTTATGGCACTGTAGCAGGGTGGACCCTGCTCCGGCCCTGAGGGCTTTGTAATGCTGCCTGACAGGGCTTGAGAGGGGTTAAAAGCGGCCCTGACAGAGCTGGGCTGATGGGGAAAGTGGCTGCAGCTGGGGCCACGCCCCAAACTGAAGCCCTGGGGATTATAAGAGGCAGGAAAGCCAGAGCCCAGACAGAGTCTCTCTCTGCCTGCAGAGAGGGATGGGCCTGGCTGCTTAGCTGGAGGCTAGATACCTGAGGGGAGCAGAGCTGGGGGATAGGCTGAGGAGCCAGGGAAGCTCTAGCCAGGACAGCCCCAGGCTGCGGCCTAGCGAAGGGCCATAGGTACTGTGGGTTGCAGAGGGCAGCCCAGGGGTAGGACGAAGCAGCAGGTCCAAACCCCCTATTGCCTGTGATGAGTGGGCTGATACTGCAGTCTGCCCCAGGGTGTGGGGCTAGACCATGACTGTCAGTAGCCACTACTGAGGCAAGGCGGGGATAGTAGCGCGGGGTTCCCCTGGGAGGGGGAGACCCAATTATAGATAGCGGGCACCGGGTCCAGGGAGGGACGCCGGGGCCAGAGAACAGGCGGGTCACCGGCCTGCCGGGGGCGCTCCAGGGCCGGACCGAGGGACTATTCCGGGACCGACCAGCAGGAGGCAGGGCAGGGGTGAGTACCACCCCGCTTACAGTGGCACCTGACCAGGGACTAAGAACGGCCCCTGATACAAAGGGCCAGGACAGGGTGAAATGGATCCCTGTTATCCTGGGGTCTTCTTTGCGGGGACTCCAGGCGTAGTCCATGGGTGGGGGTTGGGAGTCAGCGCCCCAGAGGAAGGGGACTGATGGACCCACCGGGACTGCAGGAGGCGCGATGGGCCCTCCAAGGACAGTTGGCCCAGCTGGTGGAGGAACAGCGGGCCATGCAGAAACTCCTGCGGCAGGTTTTTCAGGAGGGACCGCCGAGGACCACGAGAGGAGCCCGGCCCCTAGGGCCAGAAGGCCTAGGGCAGACAGACGGACTTGTTTTGTCTGTGCCAGGAGTGGGCACATAAAAAGAGACTGTCCTCTGGGGCTGGGGGCAGGGTGCCTCACCCCAGATTGGGACGAAAACCCAGTCCCTCAGGACAGCACGCTGGGTGAGGGAACCCAGGCGGCTGCGGGTGTGTTGGGCCTGTGAGAGGCGGGGCCACTTTTGGAGGGACTGCCTGGCCCAGAGGAACACGACCCAGGGCAACCCAGGAGGGGTTGGCCCAGGGAGGGACAGTGGGAAGAAGCAGGGGGCCCGGGCAACACCGAGGCGGGGAGCCTGTTGGCATTGCCGGGAGCAGGGCCACCTGAAGGACTGCCCCCTAGTGGGGAGGGTAACAAAGCTGGAGGCAGCCGAGAGAGTGGCGGACCGGCCAGTGGACCACCCAGGGGAGGTGGTGAAGACCGCAGCTGGGACGGTGGGGACCCTGCGAGAGGGTCAGACCCAGACCATCGCCAGCGAGGTCATTGACAAGGAGACCCAAATGGACTGGGCCCAGCAGGAGGCCGGGACCCAGTGTGGTGTGGACAAGGTGACGGTGGGAACCCAGACCCTGAGCGTGAAGGGTCAGGAAGACTGCCTGGAGGACCAGGACCTGCAGGCGCGGCTAGAGGCCGCGGAGCGGGCTCAGCGGACAGCACAAGCAGAGCTCCAGGAAGCCCACCAGGAGAAGGAAGCCCTGGCCTTCAAACTGAGGGACAGTGAAGAGAAGCAGGCACGGCTGGCAGGACACCTCCGGGCCGCACAGGCCAGAAGGCCCTATGATCCCCAGGGGTGGGGGTTTTAAGGTGGGAGTGTCCCTACCAGACTCGAGTGCCCCCTGTGACGTTAACAGGGGGCCTCTGAACTTGTTGGGCGTGTGGGGAGCGGGGACACATAAAGAGACTGTGCCCTCATAAGGCTCCCAGACCCCGGGCCAAAGCCCACAAAACAGGGGCTGAGGCAGGGGGGAGGCAGCGAGCATGCTTCCTCTCCCATACTACGCCCCCTATCAAGCGGCAAGGCCCCCTGGGGAAAAGGGGGGGACGTGCCGGTAAGGCCTCGCATTGAGCGGGGGACGCAGACAACGGCCAGGGGGGCCGACATGGGGACCCAAACGCGGGGGGAGGCCCGCAGAGAACTGGGGAGGTCTACCGTCCGGTCCCAGAACCGGAGGGAAGTGGACAGGCTTCTCCGAGAAGTGGAGGGCCTGCGGAGAGAAAGGGACTCCCTACGGGTCCAGCTAAGAAGGAGCCTGGGCCAGTAGAACCCCCGGCCCCCCCCCCCCCCCCCGGTGGAGGAGTTCTTGAGGGGGAGGGTGTGTAGCAGGGTGGACCCTGCTCCGGCCCTGAGGGCTTTGTAATGCTGCCTGACAGGGCTTGAGAGGGGTTAAAAGCGGCCCTGACAGAGCTGGGCTGATGGGGAAAGTGGCTGCAGCTGGGGCCACGCCCCAAACTGAAGCCCTGGGGATTATAAGAGGCAGGAAAGCCAGAGCCCAGACAGAGTCTCTCTCTGCCTGCAGAGAGGGATGGGCCTGGCTGCTTAGCTGGAGGCTAGATACCTGAGGGGAGCAGAGCTGGGGGATAGGCTGAGGAGCCAGGGAAGCTCTAGCCAGGACAGCCCCAGGCTGCGGCCTAGCGAAGGGCCATAGGTACTGTGGGTTGCAGAGGGCAGCCCAGGGGTAGGACGAAGCAGCAGGTCCAAACCCCCTATTGCCTGTGATGAGTGGGCTGATACTGCAGTCTGCCCCAGGGTGTGGGGCTAGACCATGACTGTCAGTAGCCACTACTGAGGCAAGGCGGGGATAGTAGCGCGGGGTTCCCCTGGGAGGGGGAGACCCAATTATAGATAGCGGGCACCGGGTCCAGGGAGGGACGCCGGGGCCAGAGAACAGGCGGGTCACCGGCCTGCCGGGGGCGCTCCAGGGCCGGACCGAGGGACATTCCGGGACCGACCAGCAGGAGGCAGGGCAGGGGTGAGTACCACCCCGCTTACAGGCACCTAAGAGACTAACACATTTATTTGAGCATAGCATGCATCTGATAAAGTGGGCTGTAGCCCATGAAAGTTTATGCTCAGATAAATGTGTTAGTCTCTAAAGTGCCACAAGTACTCCTGTTCTTTTATAAGATAGAGCAAACCGGCCACAAAAGTAAACTCCTGTTTGACCACACTGGCTAACAAGAAAACATAAAGACAGTTTTCTCAGGCATTCCAGTTCTTATAACATCACCAAAACCACTGGATTCAGAGCTGAGTGGTTCTTTACAAGCAGTGTCATTAAATAATAGTTTCTTCTGATCCCAAAGGGGTAGCCACTCCCAGGTGAATATTAGCATATGCATTCAGTCACACACCACACACACACTGTCCCGCCAGTTGATGTTATAGTTACCAGTCCAGAGTCCAGATCAACCTAGTGGCCAGCTAGGTTGATCATGGGTAGGAGGAGCCGGGTTCCGTTGGTAATGACACGATGCTCTGCGGAAGTCTTGGCAGGATGAACCCAAAGTTTCATGGCAAGGCACCTTGTTTATATAGTGATTTTCCTTCATTGGGACCAATCAGTTCTTCTTTGAGTGATTGCTCCTATGCATTCCAGTTAGGTGTGCGCGCTGCGCGTGCACGGCTCTCCGGAACATTTTTACCCTAGCAACTCTGGCGGGCCAGCTGGGCGCCCCCTGGAGTGGCGCCGCTATGGTGCCTGTTATATACCCCGGCCGGCCCGTCCGCTCCTCAGTTCCTTCTTACCGCCCGTGACGGCCAGTTGGAACAGTGGAGTGCTTTCTCACCTCCACAGCCCTAGCGTTTCTCTGTATCTTTAGTGTATATAGTTGGTTAACTTAGTTTAGTAGTTAGATTAGTTGAATAAGTTAGTTGTTATAGTTGTTATAGTTGTGATAGTCATAGTATAGTAGGGAATTAGAGGGGTTAGCCCCTCTTCTTCCACAACCGGTGCGGGCTCATGCCCAAGGCACCGGGCTTTAAGCCCTGTGCGGCTTGCCAGCGGCCTATGCCCATCGGCGACCCGCACGATTCCTGCCTGCGCTGCCTCGGGGAATCGCACAGGACAGATAAGTGCCCAATTTGCACGGCATTCAAGTCGCGCACAAGAAAGGAGCGAGACTCTCGCCTTAAACAGCTCCTTACGGAGGTGGCTCTTCAGCCCCCCTCTCCGTCCCCGGCACCGCCGAAACCATCCTCGGCGCGCAGCGCACCAGCGGCACCGAGCCGTCCCGGTACTGAGGCTCCTAAAGGGACGCAGACGGCACCGAAGTCCCGGCACCGTTCCCTCTCCCCCCAGAGGAAGCGGAAGACGGCGCACCCGGCTCCTAAACCTGCAGCTTCGGGACAGCTTATCCAGCCACCTCCGGCACCTCCGGCACCGGCTGTGGTAGTGCACAAGCCGTGCACGGTTCCGCTGACTCCGGCACCTCAAGAGCCGTCGAGTCCGGTACCTCCCTGCTCCCCGGCGCCGACCGCAGTAGAGCTGCATCTCCCGTCCATGCCTGAAACATTTGTGACGGTGAGAGAGCTTATTCAGCTCGTAGAGGCACCGAGCCTCCGGCCCCCGGCACCGCCGGTGCGGGCTGTTCAATCGTTGGGCAAGCCGGCAATGATGCGGCCCCAGACCCCTGACAGAAGAGAGGGGCGACGCTCCAAGCCTCGGACCCGGTCCCGATCCAGGCAACGGTCACCATCACGTCGGTCCCGATCCCGGCACCGATCCCAGTCTCGGTACCGCACCCCGTCCCGGCACTGGTCGCAGTCCCGGTACCGCTCAGTCTCGCGGTACCGGTCGCACTCCCGGCACCGCTCACGGTCCCGGTCACCGGACCGACGGTACCGTCGGAGATCCAGTTCCCGGTACCAATCTCGACGTCGCGACTCCCAAAGCCGCTCTTGCCACCGACGATCGAGGTCACGCTCTGGCTCCCGGTACCGAAGTGGTCGACGGTCCAGATCGCCATCCTGGCACCGTGACGGCCGGCACCGCTCCTCGGCACCGTCCGGGGACAAGCTGCCTCCTTCCGCGGCGCACTCCATCAGCGCCTCTGCCCCCCCGTGGCCTTCGCGTCAGCCATCGGTTACCTCCCAGGCGGGCAGCGAGACAGATCTCCGGGCTCCCACCCAGAGCCAACACCTTGGACACCAGCAGTGGGGTTTTTGGGTCCCCTGGGCCTGCCATGAGTCCCAAGGGCTCCCCTTGTCCCAGCGCCCAGTGGGTGCTGAACGCAGGGTACCAGAGGCCATGGTGAGCCGCCCTCCCCCAACACCACTGGGGGAGACCCTACCATCGTCGGATCCCGCAGTGCTTCCGTCATCCTCCCAAGCCCCTGAGCAGCCTCCGGCAGAGGTGGTGGTACAGACTCTGTCTTCATCTTCCTCTCCGGATGAGGCGGTGGCGGGCGCCGCTACGGTGGACCCTCCCCCGATTGACCTGCGGGCCCACCAGGACCTTCTCCGCAGGGTGGCAAAGGCCATTGACCTTCCGGTGGCGGAGGTCCCGGAAGATGAAGACCCGGTGACCAACATCATCGGCGCGGAGGCCCCGACGCGGGTGGCCCTGCCTTTTATCAAAACAATTCAGAAAAATGCCACGACCATCTGGCAGTCGCTGGCGTCCGTCCCCCCTACTGCAAGGGGCGTCGAACGTAAATACTCGGTCCCCCCCACGGGATACGAGTATCTGTACACTCACCCCGCTCCGGAATCACTGGTCGTACAGTCTGTTAACGACCGTGAGCGGCATGGACAGCCAGCCCCAGCACCGAAGTCGAAGGACGCCAGGCGCATGGACTTGTTGGGCCGCAAGGTGTATTCGGCGGGGGGTCTCCAGCTGCGCATTGCAAACCAGCTGGCCCTCTTAGCCCGGTACGCCTTTGACATTTTCGTGTCCCTCACGAAATACTCGGAACTGATCCCGACGGCTTCCCGCCAAGAGTTTTTGGCTCTGGTTGAAGAGGGCAGAAAAGCCTCCCGCTCTTCCATCCAGGCGGCTCTGGATTCGGCGGACTCAGGGGACAGAACCTTGGCCTCTGGAGTAACTATGCGGCGCATCTCCTGGCTACAGTCCTCCACCTTGCCGCCGGAGGTGCAGTATACCCTACAAGACCTGCCCTTTGAGACTCACGGCCTGTTCTCAGAGAAAACGGACTCGAGGATACAGACCCTGAAGGACGGTCGTGTAGCTATCCGCACTCTGGGTATGCACACCCCAGCTACCCAGAGGCGCTCCTTCCGCCAACAGCAGCCCTTCCGGCCTTTTACCCAGGCCAGGTCAAGGCCCTATAATAGTCAGCGCAACGGCCTCAACCGCCGTAGACCTTCAGGCAGCAGGCGCAACCAGGCCCAGGCGTCGTCCAACGCCCCACAAGGGCCCAAACAACAGTTTTGATGGGACGCCCGAGGACGGCTCATCAGTCTATTCCCAGGATCCAACCCCTTTGTTTTGCAACCGCCTTTCCTGCTTCCTCCCGGCGTGGTCCCAAATAACATCGGACAGCTGGGTACTCCGTACTATCCAGTATGGTTACCACCTTCAGTTTATTTCGCCCCCTCCTTCCCACCCACCTTCCCCGTCCCTCTTCAGGGACCCCTCTCACGAGCAATGCCTCTTGCAAGAGGTCGAGACTCTGTTGAGGTTGGGTGCCATAGAGGAGGTGCCGCAAAACAGGCGGGGCAGGGGATTCTATTCCCGTTATTTCCTCATCCCCAAGGCGAAAGGAGGCCTCAGACCCATACTCGACCTCCGGGAGCTCAACAAGTACATGATCAAGCTCAAATTTCGCATGGTAACCTTGGGGACCATCATTCCCTCCCTGGATCCGGGAGACTGGTTTGCCGCCCTCGACATGAAGGACACATACTTCCATATCGCTATTTACCCTCCCCATCGACGCTGCCTGCGTTTTGTGGTCAACGGTGCGCACTACCAGTTTGCGGTGCTACCCTTCGGCCTATCCACCGCGCCGAGGGTCTTCACCAAATGCATGGCAGTAGTTGCTGCAGACCTCCGCCGTTGTCGAGTTCACGTCTACCCTTATCTTGACGACTGGCTGGTTTGCGGGCCATCCCACCAATTGGTAACAGACCAAATTGCCGAGATACTCTCCCTGTTTCGGGCACTGGGCCTTCTCGTCAATGCCGAGAAGTCCTCACTGACTCCATCGCAGAGAGTGGAGTTTATCGGAGCGGTCCTCGACTCCACGGTGGCCAGGGCCTGCCTCCCTCGCGCTCGACACCAGACGATGGTCTCCATCATCTGAGACCTGCACGCTTTTCCCACTACGACGGTTCGGTCCTGCCTACGCCTCCTGGGCCACATGGCGTCGTGCACGTTTGTCACCGCCTACGCGAGACTGCACCTTCGCCCATTTCAATCTTGGCTGGCGTCGGTGTACCGCCCACACCGCGACTCCATAGACAGAGTAGTCACGGTCACGAAGCCTACCCTCGCTTCGCTCAGTTGGTGGCTGAACCCAGAGGTCGTATGTGCAGGAGTCCCGTTCCGCCCTCCTCGTCCGTCCGTGACACTGACAACAGATGCCTCGGCGTTGGGATGGGGGGCACACCTGGGCGACCTTCACACCCAGGGCCTCTGGTCGCCCCAGGAGCTCTCCCTCCACATCAACATCAGGGAGCTGCGGGCAATTCGTTTGGCGTGCCATGCCTTCCACGCCCATCTGCAAGGCCAATGCGTAGCGGTGTTCACGGACAACACGACAGCGATGTTTTATGTGAACAAACAAGGCGGATCCCGCTCCTCCCCGCTCTGCAAGGAAGCGATGCTCCTGTGGGACTTCTGCGTGACCCACTCAATTCACCTGGAAGCATCCTTTCTTCCGGGAGTGCAGAACACGCTGGCCGACCATCTCAGCAGGTCGTTCCTCTCCCACGAGTGGTCCCTCCGTCCAGATGTCATGCACACAATCTTCCGGAGGTGGGGGTTTCCCCAGATAGACCTATTCGCCTCCAGGGAGAACAGGAAGTGCCACCTGTTTTGCTCGTACCAGGGTCGCTCGCCAGGCTCCCTGTCGGACGCCTTCCTTTACCCCTGGACGGATTGCCTCCTCTACGCCTTCCCTCCGTTCCCGCTAGTGCACCGAGTGCTACTGAAGCTTCGGAGGGACAGAGCCCACGTCATACTCGTAGCTCCGGCCTGGCCGAGGCAGCACTGGTACACCCTGCTGCTCGAGCTCTCCGTTCGGGATCCCATCCCCCTTCCGTTATGGCCGGACCTCATCACCCAGGACTTCGGCAGACTCCGCCATCCGAACCTGCAGTCCCTCCATCTTACAGCTTGGTACCTGAGTGGTTGACCCACGCAGAGAGAGACTGTTTGGTGGCAGTACAGCAAGTCCTGCTAGAGAGCAGAAAGCCTTCCACTCGCTCCACCTACCTTGCGAAATGCAAGCGATTCGCACTCTGGTGTGATCAACGAGGACTCAATCCATTCGTAGTCCCTGTCCCTACCATCCTGGACTACCTCTGGTACCTTAAGGAGCAAGGTCTTGCGATCTCCTCCTTGAGAGTACACCTGGCAGCAGTGTCCGCTTTTCGTCCATCTATGGGAGGTCGGTCCATCTTCTCCAACCAGATGGTTTTCCGTTTTAAAGGCCTGGACCACTTGTATCCGCTGGTGCGGCGTCCTGCCCCGACCTGGGATTTGAACCTCGTTCTGGCCAAGCTTATGGGACCGCCCTTCGAGCCTCTAGCCACATGCTCTCTGCTCTACCTCTCCTGGAAGACGGCCTCCCTCGTCGCAATTACATCAGCGAGACGAGTCTCTGAGCTCCGTGCTCTAACGGTTGGTCCACCATACACCGTCTTCCACGGAGACAAGGTGCAGCTTCGACCACACCCGGCCTTCCTCCCCAAGGTGGTGTCGACCTTCCACCTCAACCAGGAGATCTTCCTCCTGGTCTTCTTCCCGAAGCCGCACGCCTCCCCTCGGGAGCAACAGCTTCACACCCTGGATGTCCGCAGGGCCCTTGCCTTTTACATCGAGCGGACGAAGCCCTTCCGGCGTTCGACCCAGCTGTTTGTGGCAGTCGCCGACCGCATGAAGGGTGAGCCGGTCTCCTCCCAGCGGATTTCCTCCTGGGTAACGGCTTGTATTCGGACATGCTACGAGCTTGCTCGCGTGCCACCATGCCGCCTCACTGCCCACTCAACGAGAGCGCACGCCTCGTCGGCCGCCTTCCTGGCCCATGTTCCCATCCAGGACATCTGTAGAGCGGCCACCTGGTCTTCTGTCCACACCTTTGCCTCCCACTACGCGTTGGTGCAGCAATCCAGAGACGATGCAGCCTTCGGCTCCGCAGTCTTACACTCTGCCACGTCTCACTCCGACCCCACCGCCTAGGTAAGGCTTGGGAATCACCTAACTGGAATGCATAGGAGCAATCACTCGAAGAAGAAAAGACGGTTACTCACCGTAGTAACTGTTGTTCTTCGAGATGTGTTGCTCCTATCCATTCCAGACCCGCCCTCCTTCCCCACTGTCGGAGTAGCCGGCAAGAAGGAACTGAGGAGCGGACGGGCCGGCCGGGGTATATAACAGGCGCCATAGCGGCGCCACTCCAGGGGGCGCCCAGCCGGCCCGCCGGAGTTGCTAGGGTAAAAATGTTTCGGAGAGCCGTGCACGCGTGGCGCGCACACCTAACTGGAATGGATAGGAGCAAAACATCTCGAAGAACAACAGTTACTACGGTGAGTAACCGTCTTTTTTGCACCGTCATGCTGTAATCAATTGTTGTTTGACGAGTGCTTGTTTTCTTAAATTGTCCTTTTCATCCTTTATCTTGTTCTTTCATCTAGTTCCTCAGGGAGTTCTCCCAGGCTGGTTTAGATCCCAGCTATCTTGTCCCCACTGATAGGTGCCTGTCTCATCTTTAGAGTCATCAGTCTTCCCTCCTCTGACATTTCACTAGGGGTGTGTTGCAGCCTCCTGGTGCCCTTGCATCTGTCGCCGGTTCCTCCCTCGTACATCTGGTTCAGCGATGGCCTTCACACTTACCTCTTAACACACACATTCCTCATTCACACACAAAACAGAATTAATTTACACACAACATTTTGAACAGGAACATCAAATCGCAATGCAAAAGAAAACAACCATGGCATTCTTTTACTTATTTTAAAATGCTAAACCTGCAACAAATTGGTGACCCTCAAAGGTCTGTTACTGCCTTGAAATCAGTCCTGACACAGATTCTGGCTGATGTATCTCTACCCATTGGCCCATTAGGCCATTCCTTTCTGTTATTCAAAAAGGGTGGCTGGCAGGATGTGCTCAGATCATACACCAATACACTTAATGCAGGCTACATAATTACTCTTTATCCTTCATTCCAAATTATATAAAATACAAACATAAAATCCCACCACTACATTTGGGGGAAGAGTTTGCGGGAGTTCAGTTCCTGACTTTTATTTGACCTCTCTCCAGTACTTGTATTGGTTTGGCCTTCCCCTTTCCATCCCTGTCTGAGGTTTTTGTCTCTATCACAGCAGGTGACGCAATGGTATGTGAGAAAGAGGAGCAGAATTCTCAGCAGGAAAATGTTGAGAAAGTGGCTAAACACAGAGAATTATCGCAAAGATCGAAAAGGAATGTGTCCTGTAGTCATAAGCAGGAAAAATCCCGTGACATTCAGCACAGACCAGAAAGAGAGCAGGGAAACCAGCCAGGGGAGAAAGTGGGTAAATGTATTTCCTGTCAGGAAACTCAGAAGGACCTCAAGGAAACCACAACACAGCAGGAAATCCTGAGCGGAAAGAGAAAAAAGCACGTATGTGATTACTCCATCCTTATAAAGCATCAGAGAATCCACACAGGGAAGAGGCCCTATGAATGCAGTGAGTGCGGGAAAATCTTCAATTGCAGTTCGCACCTTATTAGGCATCAGAGAATCCACACAGGGGAGAGGCCCTATGAATGCAGTGAGTGCGGGAAAACCTTCAATTGCAGTTCGCACCTTATTAGGCATCAGAGAATCCACACAGGGGAGAGGCCCTATGAATGCAGTGAGTGCGGGAAAACCTTCAATCACAGCTCACACCTTATTAGGCATCGGAGAATCCACACAGGGGAGAGGCCCTATCAATGCAGTGAGTGTGGGAAAAGCTTCACTAGCAGCTCAAACCTTTTTACCCATCGGATAATCCACACAGGAGAGAGGCCTTATCAATGCAGTGAGTGTGGGAAAACCTTCAATCACAGCTCAAAGCTTTTTACCCATCAGAGAATCCACACAGGAGAGAGGCCCTATCAATGCAGTGAGTGTGGGGAAACCTTCTTTTGGTTCTCAACTCATGTTAGCCATCAGAGAATCTGCCAGGGAGCTCAACACTATAAAAACCTCTAGGGCTATCAATACTTTCTTTTTCTTTAATAATTTTCCTGATTCCCACACAGTAACTTTTGAAGCTGTTTGAACTGTTTGCAGCACCATTATCCCTCAGTTTGACCAGATGAGTGGCCCATTTTTGCCTTTTTACAGTTTGCCCTGTTTTGAGGAAAACCAATTTGTCCTTTCTATCAACTCCATTGTCTCATGAGTAATTTGAGTGAGCCCTTCCCATAAGAAACAAGGGAGCATCACATTTATACCATTCCTCCTATTGCAAAGTTATTGTTAGAGTCACCAATGATTCAGATTGTATCATTGCCAGTTGTTCTCACATTGCTCTGGGTTGTGGTGAAGAGCAGTTCTATTGGGAACTTTTCAAATTATATCTAAATGAAGAGGAGCAGGGGCAGGAAAAAAACAGTCATTTCAGCCTCTGTGACACCGGAAGGATACGGGGCGACTCAGAGATTCCCTCCTTCCCCATCACTGCAGAACTGTTACCTTTTGTCTGAGCCATGTAGAGTTTATCTTCACATTCTATCCATCCACTTTTCAAAGTGTCATGTGATGAAGCATTCTCCGTTGTCTGTGCTTGGAGATGATGGTTTGACTTTAATCCTATATCAGAGTTGCTATGAGTGCAGATGTAAGTGTCAAAGACCTGGGAGGGGAATTCAAATGGATCCCAAACACAGTGTGATCATTGGGAGTTTAAATCCCAGGTTCCATCTATTGGTAAAGCCACTTCTTACAAGGTAGCTGGTTTGTCCCCCATTATGGGATGCTAGGATACTAAAAATGTTGTAAATAACATAACTGACTATTGAGACAGTGCTGAGTGAAGCAGGTTTGAATGGATCAGAGAAGAATGTGATGGGAGAATCTCTTGTCCTGATTCTGAATAATCAGATGTAACCTGCTCTGGAATTTCACTTAACACTTCCATTATCATGTATTCTGTCTCTCTGTGGTATGGGTTTCTATCTTTCCTGAAGGCTGTTTGGTCACCCAGTTGGATATTAGTTCAGTTTGATAGGATGTAGCTCAGATTTATTGGAGAATTTAAGACAAATGACCATTTTCTAAAGTCCTCATTTGTGATTTCAGCTTTGCTTTTCCCCCATCCCTCCATGATGACATGGAGACAATTCAAGTGCAGTTCTGTCAACAGGAGAGAACTGTCCAATTTACTGGACATGCTAACAAAGACACAGCAGTGATTCTCCACTCAGAAATGGTTAACAACAGCAGAACCCCAACTATCTGAAGGAAGTTCATATGATCACATTGTAGTTCAGTTGTTGAAGTCAATATTGTCTCAGATGATCTGGGGATAGAACTCCACATTAGGTGATTTTGAACTAGGCAAAATGCCCATGTATTTGGTTCCCAAATGATATGTACCCCAGGCCCAACAAAAGATCTCTCCTGGCTAATCCTGCGTCAAGAAGGGAATGCTGCTCTTCTTGACGCAGATGTTGAGGAAATAGAAGTGGGCTTTTTGTTGAATTTATCCTTTGTAGGTGTTGAAAATGTGTACAAAATCAATGTTGGAAATCTAATAGCTGCAGAAAAATAGCTATTTTTGAATACAATCTCCAGCTCTGGTAACAAACAAAGATTATGATCCAGCCCTGTATCCAGTCCCTTGCCTGGAACTGTGCCACCAAATTAAAGAAAAGCTGAGCATGTTTCGGGAAGCCAGCGCTTACTAACACTGTTGAGATTTGGAGTGGTTTTGTAAAGGATTCTACTTCAGAGAAGTGTAAATTTACCCTAACCAAGGCCAAGGATTTGGAAAGAACTGGAGTGGAGAGAGCACACACTCAATTCTTGGTTTCGACCCCAGTAAAGGAAGCTATGATGACCAATGGCCCAAGGAAAATTGTTTGTACAACTCCACTTACTAGTTCAGTGTCACTGGTTACAGTTCCAGAGTTCAGCCAAGGTTAGATTGAGAACAGTAACTAGGAGTCTGGACTCAAAAATCCAGAGGGCAGCTTAAAAATCATGAGATGTTTAAAAATGCTCCCTTTGGGGGGGGGGTAGTGTTATTACTTTCTTGGTTTTTCTGAGACTCTTGGACCATGTTTTCTGCCTGAACTTGAAGGCTAAAAATGGACTTTTTAAAATAAACAAATGGAAGGGAAGATTTTTGTATCCTCATTAGGCTCCTAGGCTTCATTGTGTTGGGCACTGCAGATACCCCATCCAAGAGTGAGTGCACCAGTTGTGCCAAGCACTGCAGAGACCCTGACCAAGGGTGGGGGCCCTGATTCTGCCAGGTATTATACAACTCAGAGTGAGAGAGAGAGAGAGTCCTTGCTGCCAACAGCTCACAGGTGAAATAGACAAAAGTGTGGGAGGGTGGTTCCCGTTTTACAGATAGGGAAACTGAGGCCCGAAGAAGTGCTGTAATTTGTCCATGTTTGCACAGAAAATAATGGGACCAAACTGGGAACTGAATCCAAATTTTCTGAATCACAGCCTGGCCTTTAACCACGAGCCAAGCGTTGTTGATTGCATGGTGGAGGCCTCAATGGAAATTTTCAGAATCTCCATCATTGGAGGATTTTAAGAAGGGGTTATACAAACACCTGTCAGGGATGGCCTAGGGATACTTGGTCCTGACTCTCGGGATCCCTCCCTACCCCACCTTCCTATATGATTCAGTGGATCATCCTATTTATAATGACCAAACTTTTCTCTCTGGAATTATCCGTTAAATGGTTATTATCCCCGGTCTTGCCTGGGGTAGAATGGAAGAGGAGAAAAACCTCTCTCAACAGAGGATGCAAACGTCAGTTTGGTCTCCCTTCATGTTTTACTGAAGCTTAGAGAGAGGAAGACACATGACCTGCCTAAGATGGTAGAGAGGACAGAGAGTTTATTTCATTTGGGGCTGTGAATATAAGTGGAAGAGTGGCTGTCACTACCACCCAATGTGGGGCTTTTGCAACCGCCTCTGCACACTGCGTGGACATCTTCAGAGAACTATCCACGATGACTCCAAGATCTTTGTCCTGATTGATTGTAGCTAAATGAGCCCCCATCTGTAGCAGGTGCTTACCCCGCTCCTGCCATGAAGGGCTTAAACCAGCCCTGGGGGAAGGTTGTGGCTGGGAGCTGCTAGGCTGGGCTGATTGGGAAGAGGCTGCAGCTGGGCTATGTCCCAGTCAGGCTACAGTGGCCTGTATAAAGAGGCTGTGAGCCAGGAGCTCAGCAGTCTCCCTCTGCCTGTAGAGGGAGAAGGGCCTGGCTGCAGGGAGCTGGACACAGGGTACCTGACTGGAGCAGGGCTGGGGACAGGCAGAGGAGCTGGGGAGCTCCGGCCTGGAAAGCCCCAGGCTGCAGCCTAGCAGAAGGCAACAGGTACTGGGGGTTGCAGAGGGCAGCCCCTCAGCTAACAGGGCACCAGAGTCCAGAGAGGGACATGGGGGCTGGAGGACAGGCGGATCACCAGCCTTCAGAGGGTGCTCCGGAGCTGGAGATCGAGCTAATTCCCTGAGAGACCAGCAGGAGGCGCCGCAGGGGTGAGTCTGCACGTCTACACCATCATATTGTATGTATAGTTGGGGTTATTTTTTCCAATGTGCATTACTTTACATTTATCCACATTACATTTCATTTGCCATTTTGTTGCCCAATCACTTAGTTTTGTGAGATCTTTTTGAAGTTTGTCACAGTCTGCTTTGGTCTTAACTATCTTGAGCAGTTTAGTATCATCTGCAAACTTTGCCACCTCACTTTTTACCCCTTTCTCCAGATCATTTATGAATAAGTTGAATAGAATTGGTCCTCGGACTGACCCTTGGGGAACACCACTAGTTACCCCTCTCCATTCTGAGAATTTACCATTAATTCCTACCTTTTGTTCCCTGTCTTTTAATCAGTTCTCAGTCCATGAAAGGACCTTCCCTTTTATCCCATGACAACTTAATTTACATTAGAGCCTTTGGTTAGGGGCTTGTCAAAGGATTTCTGAAATTTAAGCATACTATGTCCACTGGATCCCCCTTGTCCACATGTTCAAAGAACTTTAATCAGTAAGACACAGTTTCCCTTTACAGAAACCAAGTTGACTTTTGCTCAACAATTTTTGTTCTTCTATGTGCCTGACAATTTTATTCTTTACTATGGTTTCCACGAATTTGCCCGATACTGATGTTAGACTTGCCCCTCTGTAATTGCCAGGATCACCTCTAGAGCCCTTTTAAAATATTGGCATTACATTAGCTATCTTCCAGTCATCAGGTACAGAAGCCGATTTAAAGGACAGGTTACAAACCATAGTTAATAGTTCCGCAGCTTCACATTCGAGTTCTTTCATAATTCTTGGGTGAATGCCATCTGGTCCCGGTGACATGTTTATGTTGAGTTTATCAATTAATTCCAAAACCTCCTCTAGTGACACTTCAATCTGTGACAGTTCCTCAGATTTGTCACCTACAAAAGCCGGCTCAGGTTTGGGAATCTCCCTAACATCCTCAGCTGTGAAGACTGAAGCAAAGAATTCATTTAGTTTCTCCTCAATTACTTTATCGTCTTTAAGCGCTCCTTTTGTATCTCGATCCTCCAGGGGCCCCACGAGTTGTTTAGGAGGCTTCCTGCTTCTGATGTACTTAAACATTTTATTACCTTTTGAGCCAATCTTCAAACTCCTCTTTGGCTTTTCTTATTAAATTTTTCACTTAATTTGGCAGTGTTTATGCTCCTTTCTATTTACCTCACTAGGATTTCACTTCCACTTTTTAAAAGATGCCTTTTTATCTCTCATTGCTTCTTTTACATAGTTGTTATGCCACGGTGGCTCTTTTTTAGTTCTTTTACTGTGTTTCTCAAATTGGGGTATACATTGAAGTTGGGCCTCTTTTATAGCTTGCAGGGATTTCACTTTAGTCACTGTACCTTTTAATTTCTGTTTAACTAACCCCCTCATTTTTGCATAGTTCCCCTTTTTGAAATTAAATGCCACAGTGTTGGGCTATTGAGATGTTCTTCCCACCACAGGGATGTTAAATGTTGTTATATTATGCAGTTTCTTTGGAGCAACTGCAGTTAGTCGGGAGAGTACACACGGGCAGAGTTTCCCCTCCTGAGGTAGGTCTTGGTTAGATAAACAGTTAAGGCAAGCATTTATACCTTTTGTGTCATACAGTGATGAGCAACAACTGCATTTTGTTTGTACATATTCTTTTCTGATCTGTTACTTCTCTCAGCAATTTCTGCTACAGTCTGCATTCTGTTCTTCTCTAACACAAGGTTGAAAACCAGCATCTCTTACAGTTCTTTTCCACTCGCCCAATGTGCCCTGGACGTCTGCAGGCTGCATTAGCCAATCCAACCATTCGGCACTTGCAGATGGGCACCTCTTGTTGTGCCTAAGTCTTGTACAGCTGTGAAAGGCTGGTAGAGGCCGATATTTTCCCCTCTTTTTAATCAGCACTAATACCAGGCCAGGCCAGGGCTGGGCAGAGAGAGAGAGAGCAGCAGGTTTCCCCTATTGTTTCCTGCTCTCTTTTTCTTGACTAGTTTCTCCTCTGCACCAACTGGCCCTTTCCCTTTGTGAGCCTGGTTGGCTCAGTTGGTAGAAGTAGCAAAGAGTCCTGTGGCACCTTATAGACTAACAGACATTTTGGAGCATGAGATTTCGTGGGTCAGTTGGCAGAGCATCAGACTCTTAATCTGAGGGTCCAGGGTTCAAGTCACTGGTCAGGTGATAAGCTACTCACTAAGATCTTAAAAATCTGTCTTTCTAGAGTCCTCTTTGCTGTTACTTTTTCTCTTCAGGATTTTGCCTTTCCTCAGAAGGGCCTTTGTGTGTGTGGGATTGAAGGGGCAACTTCCTGACAGCCCCTCTGTCCTCACAGGCTGGAGGAATAAAGTCCTCTGGGCATAGAGCATGTTCCTCCCCTGCACACACAGACACACACACAGAATGTCCCTAAGGAATTAGAATCACCTGCTGCCTTCCCCTGTCCTGCTGGATCCTCAAACGAGGATGCTCTTCAGCCTAAACCCATGTCCCCTCTATTCCCAGTGCCCCTCAGACCCAACCCACAGCCCCCTCCTGTGCTCACTGCTCCTCACTCCCAACCAGAGCCTGCTCCTCTTCACCCTTCTCCTCTGTCCCAACCCACAGCTCCCTCCTATTCCCAGTGCCCCTCAATCCCAACATACAGCCCCCCCCCACCTTTTTACAGTGCTCCTCAATCCCAACCCACGGCTCCCTCCTTCCCTCCAGCAGCAGGTGCCTCAGCCCCCTTCAGGAAGATTTTCTTGCAAGGTTTCGTGTATGAGTCTGCATGTGGATTTTACAGTGTGTTGGAAATAGGTTGGGTTGCTTGCCGAAATGATCACTTTTGTCTGGTGTTGGATTTCCAGTCTCCATGTTACAGGGGCAGGAGAAATAAAGGGTTGTTATCCTTGCTGTGTGAATCGAGGGCAGCACAACTGTGCTTGGCAGGCCCCGATTGAGGGACTCACCCTCAATTCAATAGCACTTGCTAGGCAGGGGACAGGGGTTCCAAAGCCAAGTGGTACGGCCCCTGGCTTCTAATACTAAAATTTAGGTGTTAAACCAACTTTAAGACAGGGTGGCTG
This sequence comes from Mauremys mutica, assembly GCF_020497125.1. Lineage (NCBI taxonomy): Eukaryota > Metazoa > Chordata > Testudines > Geoemydidae > Mauremys > Mauremys mutica. The sequence goes on along the minus strand of NW_025423264.1, from coordinate 519,900 downwards.
TGGAGGGATGAGTGAGTCCCTAGACAACATTTCATTTACTTTTATGATAAACTTGATGGTACTTATACTGAAGACAGGCTTAGCGACTAGTAAAGCCATTATGGTTTATAAACTACTAGCTTCACCAGTGAAGGACATAAATCCACACCGTGTAGAGGTCAAGCATAGGAGTTTATTACACACAGCGCTGTCGGAGTGTCAACTTGCTTATTAGGCTCAGCGACACTGTCAATCAATTGATTAAAATAGAATATATAGATTTTCCATGGGTGGGGGAAAGTGACGGGGTAGGCAGTTCCACACCCTGGGATAGGTTTTGCAGCAAGACAAGATAAGCACATTAGCCAACTGTCATAGGTCTCACCCCCACTTGGAGCTGTTGGGTTCACAAGATAGGGACCTGCATGGACTCCTCTAAACTAAAATCCTAGTTTAGATCTGATACGCTGCCACCACCCAATAATGTACGTGTATTGGGACACAGTCCTTCCCCAAAATCCTTGGGGATCCCAAGAGCCCCAAATCCATGGAGTTCTTACACCCAGGAGAAACAAACCATTCCCCCCTGCTTCCTTCCCCCTCCCCTGTCCTGGAGAGAGATAGCTTGATTCAAACTTCTTGAATCAAACACAAAGGGAAACAAACCATTTCCCCCCTCCCCCTGAATTTCCACACGAGAAGGAATTAACCAAGTCCAAAGAAAAGAAAAGAATTTATTAAAGAATAAAAAGCAAAGTAACTTGTCTCTGTAATACCAATTTGGAACAATACACAGAGTCTAACCTATAAACCTGGAGAGAATTCCCCCTCCCCCTTTCTTTCTCAGTAAAAGCAAAGTAACAGCAAACAGGAATAAAGCATTTCCTTCAGCAAACACATAATTGCAAATGTAGAAATCAAATTATAAGACTAATCCGCCTTTCTAATTAATACTTACTATTGAATAGTAGGAACTACTCCAGGAGAACTTGGAGACATGACTGGCCTCTCTTAGATCCAAAAAGAGAACTTTAACAAAGAACACAGACAAAGGCTTCCCTCCACAGAGATTTGAAAATCTCTTGTCCCTGATTGGTCCTCTGGTCAGGTGTTCACAGGTACTGCTTGTTAACCCTTTACAGGTAGAAAAAAACCTTAACCCTTAACTAACTGTTTATGACACCAACAGGTTATATAATGTCTCTGGCCATGGTCTTAAATTAGCAAGTTAACATTTAATGAATACTTTGATAAAATGTTATTAGTATAAAATATCTATGTTGAATTCTGATTTGGGGTCCATTGGAATGGAGCAACTCCTTTGATTGTCCAACAGGTACATTCCTAGGGGTTAAAGCAAAGAAACAGTGAAAGTATATGGCAATAAAGATTGTTTTCTGTGTGTCTAAAGGCAAGGTATTGGTTACTGACCTGTGCCAACTTTTCATAAACTCAAGGTTGGATCTGTGGGAAGAACGTCTCCCTACAGAAGCGACTAACACAATAGGAACAGGGATTCTTTGTTCAATCTGCAACTCTGAATAAGACACAATTCTTTAGTTCTTAGCTCCAACACCTGGCAATTTGCTGACCAGGCCTATCTTAGCAAGCAAGACTTTCTGTTTACCCAGCTTTCTCTTAGCTGATCACGATTTGCTAGGCCTCTGGTCCCTTGACCATACTCTGAATGTTGGGTCTGGAAAAGAGCAGGCACAATCCATAGACCAGGTTGTTATACAAAATGCACATGGATTTTAACCCTTCACATCCAGTAATGGCAAAGTTCTTGGTTCAGGCTTGTAGCAGTGATGGAATAAACTGCAGGTTCAAATACAGTCTCTGGAGTCCATCCACAGCTGGGATGGGTCTTTAAGTCCTTTGTACAGAGCTTCAGTTTGTAGCAAAGTGCCTCCAGAGGTATGAAGTAGGATTGAAGACAAGATGGAGACGAGGCATCAGCCTTGTATAGTCTCTTGCCATGTGGTCTTTGCTTTCTTTGTCCCAAGGACACACTATCCAGCACGTGGCATAGAAAAAACCTTAGAGTTCTGTCCATAGGCAGGTCCCTGCATACCTTGCTGAGTCACAAGGTGTATCTACCTTCTCTCAATGGGTCGATTATATAGCTGATGGTCTTTAACTGGGTGATCCACAGGGAGTAGCTCAAACCTCCACAGTGCCTGGCCAGGGGCAGGACATTAGCACAGCAAGGGAGGGGTGTGGCAGTGACATCACAAAGGCTTTTGCAGGACCTCAGACTATTGGTCAAAGATGGTGGGGAGGTGGTGACCTCACAGAGAGATGCTGACATCAGCCAGGCAGGACAGGGGTGAGGGGCCAGGGAAACCTCAGACACCCCTGGGGCTTTGCTTCAGCAAGTCTCCTTCTCCAGGTCTCTCTTTGAGGACTGAGAGAGTATTCGGGTTCACGGACATGAGTTCCAGGAGGAACCTCTTTCGAGTTTTCTCCTTCCCTTTTAGTGATTTTACTAGAAAACAGCCATCCCTGTTTAGAAGGTAAGAGCCTCCTTGAGGTTTGAAACCTGTTCAGTCTGATCCATCTGGTGACAATTGAATTCTAGGCATGGAAAACACGAACTTAAGGAGGCAGAATTTTATTCTGCACCTGGGATTTTGTCCCTTAGAATCACTGGGGACATTAGGGTTTGTCCTTTTGGTTTCACCTTTTCTTCCATCCATCTCTCCCTCCTCTCTTCTTCTCTTGCTTCTTTTGTCCTTTCTCCTGTTCCCCTCCCAACACCAGGAGGTGTGTGTGTGTGTGTGGGCCGCAGGGGACTGCTCTGCAGCTCCCACTGTGGGAGGTCCACCCAAAAATGTGGGGCTGAAATAGTGCTCGGGCAGTGATCCCCACCAGTGACCTGGGCCATCCTTTGGGCTCTCTGGTGAGAACCGTCAGCCTCCCGTCCTCAGTCTCTACCCTGATTGGCTGAGCAGGGGGTTATTGACAGGGAGGAGACTCAGGTCCTTGTTCTCTTTTAAGACTAAGTAAATAAGTCATAACCACTTCTATGTTTGATGAATTTTGCCGCTCCTCTGCATTAATTGTCTCTGAACAGTTCATGATTCTCTCTAACACTGCAGTTCTCCTAAAATACTTGCTGAATAATTACTGTGCACTGTTGTTGGTCTGGAGCTCATCTGAGAGCACTTTATTCAGGTCAGTCAATGGATGAAATTCAAGATCTGATGGTTAGTTTGAAAATCAGGGCTCTTGGGTCCTATTCCCAACTCTGCCACTGGCTGGCCGTGTGACCTAAGACAAGTCAATTCTCCTTTCTCAGCCTTTGCTTCTCCCTCTTTCAAGTAGGGATAATAATGATCTGCTCCTACCTACGTCACGGTGGGTGGAGGATGGGGATCCATTGGAGAGTGTCACTAGGAGTAGTGCATAATATGAGTGTCCTATCACGTTTACTCAGAACAGATTATGACATAATAGAATAGCTGAAATAGTCTTTTTTATTTGTATTTTTTTATTTTTAAATTAAGAGCAGCAACTACTTAGCTAAGACTGAAGCATGTTATCTAATTTTTGAGATCTAAGTGTCTCCCCTTTGTGTGCGAAGAGACAATTTAACACACTGTGACAAACAGGAGATGCTTTTGTTTTGCAACAAAATATTTTTGCAAAGAACTTTCATCCCACTTTTGATTTCGAGAAACAAACTGGTTTAGTCTGAAGGGGATTTTCTGACAGAAATGGTTTCAGTGAAATTTCCCCACCATCTCGATTCCTGGGCTCTATCCCTGCCTCTGGGGGTTTTTGCTGTTTGTTAGAACAGGAGTCAAGACCGATGGCTTCTCTTTCTGGCTCTGCCACTGCCTTGCTGTGTAGGTCCTTGGGTAGGTCACTTCCCTTCTCTGGACCTCAGGCTCCTCCCCATTTGTCCAATGGGAACAGGGACAGTTCTCGAACTCTGGGCAGTTGTGAGACTGAGTGAGATAAGGGGAGTTAAACCCCTCTGTGAAGGAGAAAGGGGAGTTTCTCGGTGTTTAGCATGAAGGAATTCTAAAGTTTGCTAAAATGTCTAGTCTGTGGAAACAAGAAATAGTCGTGGCCAAACTTTTTAACCACTGCCTTTTTTAAAGCCCATTCAGGGATGTGAGTCCCTGTCTCTTAGGTACCTGGGATTCTTTGCCAGCAGGAGAGAAGAGGTTCCTGCCTCTGTTTTTGTGGCCTTAACAAACCTGGTGTTGTGACCCAGTTCTCATCTCAGATCCCTGAAAAAGAACATCTTCCCATCCATGAACAAGACAGGACCTATCTTTAAGAGGGGAACAAAGAGACCCCTGGGCCTTACAGTCTAGCTAGCCTCACTTCCACAGCTGGAGAGATCCTGGAATACATTCTTAAACAATCAGTGTGTCAGCAGCACCTCCAGGACACTTTGGTTCTTAGGACTAGTGAGCATGGATTTGTCAAAAACAAATGATTTCAAACTAATCCTCTTGCCTTCTTTGGCAGGGTTCCGGGCCTAGTGGAGGTGGGTAAACAGTAGATGGGATCTCTCTCAGTGTTACTGAGGCTTTTGACACAGTCCCGTAGGACATTCTTACAAGCAAACGAGGGAAATGCGGTCTAGCTGCAATCAGTGTCATGTGGGTGCAGAGCTGGTTGAAAGCCCAGACTCCAAGAGCCCTTCTCCATGTCTGGCTGTCCAACGGAGAGGGTGCACCGAGAGGGTCCGGCAGGGATCAGTCCGGGGTCCGATACTAGTCAATAGTTTCATTACTGATTTGGAAAATGGAGTGGAGAGCAGGCTTCTAAAATTGGCAACTGACACCAAGCACTTTGGAGCACAGGATTGGAATTCAAAACGCCCTTAACAAATTGGAGAATTGGTCTTCTTGAGCCAAACTCCATGGCTGGGCCCCTCTCTCTAGACTGGGCTGAAGTGAAACCCCAGAGCCAAACCCTCCCCCTCCTGGGCCGTGCGCTCCGCCCTTGAATGGTCAGTTGCTGCCTAGCGCTGTCAGAGCAGCTTTGGCTGGGGGATTCTCCCAGCACTTTCCAATAGCGGGAAGGAGGAGGAGGTCGGGGCGCTGAGGGCGGGGGGGTGTGTGTGAATGGAAAGGCCGGGCAGAGCGGACAGGGTGGGGGAGGGGATGCCGGGGCGGGGCTAGCGGGAGGGTCACAGCGGGGGGGGGACACTGCGGGGGCAGGTTGGGGGCGGGGTTGGAGGCCTCTGCCCTGTGCTCCCTCCCCCGCTCGGATCCCCCGCGGGATTCGAATCCCAACGGCCGCAGCGCGTGCCGGGAGGGGGGAGGGGGGCAGCGAAGCCTCGGGGCGAGGGAACCGGGGCCTCCCCCCACGCACAGCGTCTCTGTCCCGCGCTTTCTCCGCCAATCAGGGAGCTTGGAGGGGTGCGGCGAAGTGACTAGTTACGGCCCCTCCTCCAATAGAGGCCGCGTGTGAGAGAGAGAGAGAACTACGCTTCCCAGAGTGCACCGGGAGGGGGCGCGTTGTCTGAGCAACCGTCCATCACTTCCGCTCTGAGACGAGCCAGGAACTACAACTCCCAGCCTGCCCCGGGGCGCCTCCGTCCTCTCCAGCCCAGGTAAGGGCGGGTCCCTGGGTCAACCTGACACCTCCCCCCCAACGCAACTCCTCACCCCCGCCCCGCCCCCCAGGGAGCCCCCGCCCCGCCCCCCTCCGGCTCCTCATGCGAACTCGTGTGTCCCGGGGTCTCGGCCCGGCCCTGCCCCCTCCCCACAGCGCCGCGCCCCCAGTGCCCCCCCCTGCCTGCTTCTCCCCTGGCCTCATCTCTCCCCACTCGTGGGGGGGGCAGCTGTTGGATGGAGCCATATGGAAATACGGGGGTGGGGCAGGACTGGGAACCAGGACTCCTGGGTTCTCCCCGAGCTCTGGGAGGGGAGTGGGGGCTAGGGGGGTAGAGTGGGGGAGGGGTTGAGTGGGCTTGTTGTGGGTGCAATTAGACCCTCACTTCTCTGGTGGGGCGGGGCTTCTACTGTCTGCCTGGGGGAGGGGGAGGTCCATGATGTCACAGCCCATGGTTGGGGGGGGGTGTTGAATCATGATTCTGAAGTGGGAGAGCAACTTCCCCCACTCACTCTCCACTAGGGGGCTGGGCTGGGATCTCTAGGGAGGGGAGCACAGGAAAAAACAGTCTCCCCTATGGAACCCAGGAGTCCTGGCTCCCAGTCCCCCTGCTCTAGACCCCCTCCACCCCCAGAGCCAGGGATAGAACCCAGGGGTCCTGGTGCCCAGCCCCCTCCCTGCTCTGACCACTAGACCCCACTCCCCTCCCAGGGTGGTGCAGGGGTCACTGGGTCTGTGTCCCAGCTCTGCTAAGGACCGTGACTGATTTTCCCAAAGTGCTTCCTTCTGAATCCAGCACATCTGCCCCTCCCAGCCCGGTCGCTGCCCACCCCCGTGTGGGGGCACCAGCACTGTGCCGGGTCGTGATGGGAAATTGTCCAAGCTGGCCCAGGAGAGACGTGTGTGTCCCTGCTGCCCCCTGCTGGTGGGGATGAGCCACACTGTGTGTGTGTGTGTGTGTGTGTGTGTGTGTGTGTGTGTGTGTGTGTGTGTTGGCTTTGCAGGCTTTTGTATCCTGCAGCAAGTGACACACACACACATTTACGCACAAAGGGACTCACACAATCCCAAGAACACTCACACACAACACACCCAGAGGGGCATGCTAGCCCAACCCCCAAAGAGAGAAACAATCACATCTCCAGCCATACTCACAATCACACACACACACCAGAATATTCACAATTGTGCTCAGAGACACAACCGCACACAGTTCACTCCCACTCCTCCCAACACAAGGACCTCCTGCCCCACACAGCCTGTGCTGAGGCCTGTGGAACTCACTGCCACTGGACAGCTCCCAATGAGAATGGACCTTTCCAGGAGACCAATAGACATAGCTGTGGCGACAGAGGGGGCTGGGCTCCCAGGATCTGACCCGGGCTGAGACTGGTTCTGCCCTAGAGGGGTCTATCCAGCAGGGGGCAGCGTGACCCACACCCAAACCCACCAGAAGCACCTTTCTTAGCGGGTCTCCCAGACCATCCCCCGGGTTGGGTAACAAAAGGGCAGCACAGGACTCTGGGCCGTGTCACAACCCAGCCCCAGCCCCTCGCTCCCACATGCTGGCGAGTTGGGTAACTGCCGAGGGATTGCACGAGAGAGAGTCAGAGCCAGGGAGAGAACCCAGGAGTCCTGGCTCCCCCGACACACACTCTAACCACTGGACCCCACTCCCCTCCCAGGGCTGGGGATAGAACCCAGGAATTCTGACCACCAACCCCCGGCCCCCGCTCTGACCACTAGACCCCACAGTCCCCTTTTAGATTTTAGTCCCGCTGCCTCTTTATCAACCACCCCATCTGTCCATCGCTTTGCTGCAGGTTTTTGGGGTGTCACCCCTGCTCCGCACTCCCCCAGTGCAGCCCCTTTCCCTCCCCCCAACCACATGTCCTCTCCCCCTCGTGCTGGATCATCTGCTTGGCCCCCTGCCCCCTCTCGGGACTCGCTGTGCGGCGTGGCTGGGGATTGTGCAATGGCCCAGCACCAGGCAACGCAGAACAGACACCACACGCCCTGCCCTGCCTCACCTGAGCTGCTCTCCAGGTGCATCGCAGCCCAGTGCCTGCACCTTGGCCTTCCTGCCCCACAGGGGGTGAGCTGCAGCCCCCGCCACACTCCGCAGAGGGGAGAAGGGTCAGGCCAGCCTGCCCTTGTAACATGGGGAAATCACCACCGGGGTCGACGGTATGGGGGCTGTGACATACAGAGAAATAGTTGTTGTGCTGAGAGAGGCAGCAGAGCACACACACACACACACACAATTGCAAACATACACAAACACATGCATGAATGCAGGCAATCCAGCCAGCATCAACACAACTGGTAACAGATGCAAACACATGCACAAATCCAGCCACATGAACACACACACTTGCACAGCCACAAACACAACACCCACAGCTGTAATAACACCCCTCCCAGAAAACCCTTGCAGAAAACCACACAAACATGCAGAAATCAATCCATCCATCCATCCCCCCTCCCCCCCACACACTCCCCATCCCCATTCTGTGCACACACCTTGGGTCACTGCGACACTGAATACTTCAATTGGATGGGGGAGCCCAGCACCATGGCTATTCCCTGCCCCCCAGGGCTCGCGGGGGGGGGATTGGGGGCACAGGGGGCACGATCCAGTGCCAGCCAAGAGGGGGTTAGAGGTGGGGATGGGGGCCGTGGTTTCTGCACCACCCGGTTCCTGGCACAGGCTCCTTCGAGGATTTGCATTTCTTGGTAGTTTTCACCCTAGCACCACTTCCTGCCCAGCCCCCTCCTGCTGTGCAAGGTGGTTCGGGGGGGATGGGAAGAACCCAGGAGTCCTGGCTCCCAGCCCCACCTGTGCTAAGGTACGAGACTCCACTCTAACCCCAGCGCTGGGACTGGAACCTAGGAGTCCTGACACCCATCTTCCTTTCCTCTAACCACTAGACCCCACTCCCGCCCCTTTGGGGAGCCAGGACTCCTGGGTTCTGTCCCCAACTCTGGGAGCAGAGTGGGGTCTAGTGGTCAGAGCAGGAGGAGCCAGGAGTCCTGGGTTCTACTCTCAGTGCTGCTGTGTGACACTGGGTCTGTTTCTCCTCCCACTTTTTGGGTGTGGAGCCTGTAAACTCTCTGGGGCAGGGCCTGTCTCTCGCTGTGTCTGGGAAGCGCCTGGCCCAAAGGGGACCTTGATTCTGCCCCGGTGTCTGTAGGTGCTGCTGTTGTACAGATAAATAATCATGGTACTAGAAGCTGTGGCAGTGCATGAGTGCACCACCATTGCCGTGCAAGGGCTAAATGTGATTCTTATCCTTGTGACACACACACCCCCGTGCACCCTTTCTCCCCCACCCCGCCGGCTCCCTGATTCTCCACCCTGAGCCCCTTGTGCCACTGCCCTTGTCAACAGCAGCGCAGAAAGCCCTAGTGCCAAAAGAAGATTGGGGCGGGGAAGCTTTGCAAAAATCGGTCACACCAATAGGAAACCAGCCCGAGCAGTTTGTGACATCACTTCCCAAAATCACACACACACACACACACACACACACACACACACACCCTGCTCAAACCGCCCCCTTTGCCAATGCACCACCTTACCTCGTCCAGGGATGTCTAGGTGGGAAGCTCCATGTGGAGCTGCCTGCCAGTTGCCAGTGCACTCAGCCTCACTTGGCAGGTAACAAAAGGGATCGAGTGGCCATCCAGTTTCTGGAGAGTGGCTGACAACGCCCGACCTTCTGCCCCGAGGAGAAACTGACGTGAGACAAGGCAGGGGAGGTCATTCTTGTATTGGACCAACTTCCGGTGGGGAGAGAGCGAGCGAGAAGCGAAATGCAAGCTGCACTCTTTCTCCAGCAGCAGGTGGGCCACGTCGTCTCTCTGATGGCCTGGCTTCCCGGGACGGGACCCGCTACAACTTAGACAATTTTTTACCAAGACACAGACAAGGTTTTCATCTCGAGGCCAAAAGACCAAAAACATCAAGACACTTGATCACGGCCTTGGATAGACCAAGATTTAAAAGTTTATTAGAAAATATTTGAAAATGAACGATACAGAGAGTTGAAACATCAGATATTGGTCATCGGGGGTGACATACAGAGTATAGGGCGATTTTAGTTTTAAATGTTTATTAGAAAATGTTTAAGAATAGATAATACAGAGAGTTTGTAACATCAGTTACTGGTCATCAGGGGTGACATACAGAGTATAGAGGAATGCTAGTACTTTGGTATTGGACAGCACATAACTTTATACAGTGTGCAATGTCCCCAAAGTGGGGTATACTGTGGGTGAGTTCAAGATACAGTCAGCAAGCAGTGAGGGTACATCACACATACAACAGTTAAAGACAGTCATAGGTATAAATAAGCAAGCCAGGTAATGGGGATAGAATGACCGTCACATGGCAAAGTTAAGGTCTGTCGCACTCGATCTGAGCACTACACCCCATCTGAGCTCAAAGAGCTGAGCACGCAAGAGCGGCGGCCCGGGCGGGCAGGGGGAGGGGCCCGAGCGGAGGGGCGGAGCCGCGTGAGCAGGTATGCAGATCTGTGTGCGAGCAGAGCATTGTGGGAGCGGACGCAGGCTGCCAGGCAGGGCCCGACTTTGGCACCGGGAGCTCGGCGTGGGGAAGGGACGGTCTCCGGGGGCCGCGTCGGGGCAGCTGTCGGCAGTGGGGGCCGGTGTGGGCGAGGCCGGCGGTGGGGGGCGCGGCGGTCCGCCCCGTGTGTTATAAGAGCGGGGCGAGCGAGGGCGGGCGGCGGCCGGGCAGCAGGAACTCATACTTACCTGGCAGGGGAGATACCATGATCACGAAGGTGGTTTTCCCAGAGTGAGGCTCATACATTGCACTGCGGCTGTGCTGACCCTTGCGATTTCCCCAAATGCGGGAAACTCGACTGCATAATTTGTGGTAGTGGGGGACTGCATTCGCGCTCTCCCCTGGGGATTGGTTTGAACAACAGAAAACCGACAGTGGGCTGTTTAGGCTTAGTGCACTGCAAAGCAGATTTTCAGGAAAGCAGTTATTAGTCTGGGCCTTTGGGAGTGCTCTTTTCCACAGGCCCTGTACTTCTAGGTATCTTTGTCACACGTTCCTCTTTGTAAGCAAAGCTCAGCTCTGAAACTTTACTTGGGTCTTATAAGGCTCTTTCTGTGTTCTTGGTTTTCCCTGGTCTTTTGCAGCTGATCTGCTCTCTAGTCTGCTTTTGGGGGGCTTGGACCGGTGCCTTCCTTGGCTCTAAGGGGAGCTGCCTGCCTGCTCTGCTTCTTTCCCTGCTTGTAGCTTCTTGCCTGGCCCTTCTTCTCGGGCTCTTCCTTCTTTGACGGGAGGACGGCCTGTCCAAAACGCCTGTCCCACCTGGTCCCCTCGTCCAACAGGCAGCCTCGTCCCCTGCCCTGGGGCCGCTTTGGCTTTCGCTGTCTTTTCCCGTCTCTTGGTGGCCACCCTGTCTGTGCTACGGAGACTAAGCTGTCACAACCCCGTGCTGGAGGAGGGCTTTCCGTCGCTTGACGCCCACCCACCGCCTCCCCGAATGCCCTTTAGCTATGCTCTCGGGTTAGGGCGGTGTGGCCGAGTCGCCCAGGAGCGGGTTTTCCCTTTTGCACACCTCTGACGGACGGAGCTGTTTTGACTTAACTGTTCAGCACGCACCGACCCTCGGGCCTGGGCTGCACGGGGAACGTAAATCGGCGCGGCTACATCAGTCCGCGCCTTGGTCGGAAGAATTCTTCCGTCGACCTAGCTCCCGCCTTTCGGGGAGGTGGATGGCCGGCACCAACGAGGAAAACCCTCTCCAGGACCCTTCTCCGGGAACAGTGCCCTTCCGTTTGGGGAGATTATGCTGCTTTAAAAAAGAGAAATTGTTTAACTGCCTTTCTCTGAGGCCAGGTTGACTTTGTATTGCTTCCCTCGTGGCTCCTTATAGCAGTTGCGTTCTGAAATCTTTAGGCTTTGACTTCATTTATGATGAAATCTTGCTGTAACTTTATTCTAATTTTCAATGAGTAACTAGACCTGAGCTGTTTGGTGTGTTAGGGGAGGATTGTTTAAAAAGCTGGGATTCCACTTTTGGCTGCCTTTCCATTACATTTCCTCTGAAAGCCCACCGAAAGCCTCCACTTCCCACATAACTCTCTCAAACCTGCAGTCATCAGGCATACAGAAGATGCTTACAGTTTCACTCCATACGAGTCCAGTTCCTTGCTGTTTCCTGTCTAACCACTGCACACATATGGTATCCCCTCCCTACCCGGAGCTGCTTCCTGGCTTTTGCGCTCAGGACAGGAAAACGAGAATGGAGAGGTAAGCTGTGCAGGGAACTCTTCCTCAGCTCGCACTCCACCCCCAAGGGCCTTTCAAGGTCTTCTACGGACTTCAGGTTTCATTTGATTTCCAAGGTTTATGGGCTCATTAATTAGCCATCTCTCCTAATGCAGGGATCCTACGGGTCAGACCAAAGATCGATGGCCCAAAAGAGCTAAGAAACAGAAATAAAGGTGAGCGCTAGGCGTTACATTCAGATGAGCATCCAGAATCTGACTGTGCCCTGGCATGTTCAACGCTGCCGAAAAGAAGGAGCTCGTCCGGTCCCTCTGCTAGCACCCAAACCTGGTGGCTAGTCGGTCTGCTGGGAACTAAGGAAAAGGAAAAGAATTAAAGGAGTCAGGAAATAACAAGGAAATGAAGAGGTTTGTCCAACGGATTTCTGTCTGATTTACCGTCTTCCCCAGCTATCCGTCCAAGTTAAAGACCTAGCCCCGTATCCTGTCTGCTGACAGCGGCCAATGCCAGGTGCCCCATACTATACTTTTTTCATACTATAGAAAAGCTTCAGCCAGTGACACCAGCTCAGGGAGCACTCTTCTGTTTTTCTCACAGCAGGCAACAGCCTTGCTAAAGCAAAGCCTTAAAAAATTGGGTACAAACTCATAAACATTCCTCTCCATGGAAATCTTTAGTAAAAGGCGAAAGATTTATACGAACTGAAGAGAAAGCAGAGTATGTAGAACATGTGGCAGAGGCGCTGCCGGGGCAACCGCCTACGCTCCCAAAAGTCAGGGTGACTACTCTCCCAGCCCGCTACACCGCTAGCTTTCAGAGGAAATGGAATTGAACCGATTGGCAGCCCGAGTTGGTTCATCGAAACCGGGGACACAGGGAGCAAAACCAGCCCCTTGACCAGGGACTCGCTTCGCTGCACGCAATGCACTGTGGCTATGAAAATAAGATGCTCCGGCCGTCTCCGGCGCTCAAAGGAGTCTTTTCTCTGGGCTGCCTCTGCTCCTTCCCCGGCTGGGCGGAGATTGGGATGGGGCAGCTGCTCTCCTGAGACAGTCCCGCTGATGCCCAGGCGCATGGAGGACAGAGACCGGACGAGAAGCCAGAGGGCACTTGGCCCACAGCTAAAACCCGGAGCAAATGCACACACTTTGCAAAGTAACGGGAGCCGGGATCTCGCACATGAGATTCTATCCCCCGGCCGGTGTGCCACCCCGCGTTGTACGGTACCTGCTGCTTGGTCTGCCTCTGCTGCAAAGTAGCTCGCCTCCCTCAGATCCTTGGGGTTCGCTGAGCTGCAGCTCACCTTGATACACGGGAAGAGCTTCAAATCATGGAATATCAGGGTTGGAAGGGACCTCAGGAGGTCATCTAGTCCAACCCAATCCCCAACTAAATCATCCCAGCCAGGGCTTTGTCAAGGCTGACCTTAAAATCCTCTCAGGAAGGAGATTCCACCACCTCCCTAGGGAACCCATTCCAGTGCTTCACCACCCTCCTAGTGAAAAAGGGTTTTCCTAAGATCCAACCTAAAGCTTCCCCACCGCAACTTGGCACCATTGCTCCTCGTTCTGTCATCTGGTGCCACTGAGAACAGTCTAGATCCATCCTCTTTGGAACCCCCTTTCAGGTAGTTGAAAGCAGCGATCAACTCCCCCCTCATTCTTCTCTTCTGCAGACTAAACAATCCCAGTTCCCTCAGCCTCTCCTCATAAGTCATGTGCTCCAGCCCCCTAATCACTTTTGTTGCCCTATGCTGGACTCTTTTCAGTTTTTCCACATCCTTCTTGCAGTGTGGGGCCCAAAACCGGACACGGTACTCCAGATGAGGCCTCACCAACGTCGAAGAGAAGGGAACGACCACATCCCTCGATCTGCTGGCAATGCCCCTACGTATACAGTCCAAAATGCCGTTAGCCTTCTTGGCAACAAGGGCACGCTGTCGACTCATATCCAGCTTCTCGTCCACTGAAACCCCTAGGTCCTTTTCTGCAGAACTGCTGCCTAGCCATTCGGTCCCTAGTCTGGAGCAGTGCACGGGATTCTTCCGTCCTAAGTGCAGGACTGGGCACTTGTCCTTGTTGAACCTCATCAGGTTTCTTTCGGCCCAATCCTCCAATTTGTCTAGGTCCCTCTGTAGCCTATCCGTACCCTCCAGCGTATCGACCGCTCCTCCCAGTTTAGCGTCATCTGCAAACTTGCTGAGAGTGCAGTCCACGCCATCCTCCAGATCCTTAACGAAGATATTGTACACGACCGGCCCCAGGACCGAGCCTTGGGGCACGCCGCTTGAGACCAGCTGCCAATTAGACGTGGAGCCATTGATCACTACCCGTTGAGCCCGAGGACCTAGCCAGCTTATAGTCCACCTTATAGTCCATTCATCCAGCCCAAACTTCTTGAACTTGCCGACAAGAATACTGTGGTAGACCGTATCAAAAACTTTGCTAAGGTCAAGGAAGAACACATCCATTGCTTTCCCCTCATCCACAGACCCAGTTCTCTCCTCACAGAAGGCAATTAGGTTAGTCAGGCGTGACTTGCCCTTGCTGAATCCATGCTGACTGCTCCTGATCACTTGCCTCTCCTCTAAGTGCTTCAGAATTGATTCCTTGAGGACCTGCTCCATGATTTTTCCAGGGACTGAGGTGAGGCTGACTGGCCTGTAGTTCCCCGGATCCTCCTTCTTTCTTCCCTCTTTTAAAGATGGGCACTACATTAGCCTTTTCCCAGTCATTTGGGACCTCCCCCAATGGCCATGAATTTTCAAAGATAATGACCAGTGGCTCTGCAATCACACCCGCCAACTCCTTTAGCACCCTCGGATGCAGCGCATCCGGCCCCATGGATTTGTGCTCATCCAGCTTTTCTAAATAGTCCCGAAGCACTTCTTTCTCCACAGAGGGCTGGTCACCTCCTCTCCATGCTGTGCTGCCCAGAGCAGCAGTCTGGGAGCTGATTTTGTTCGTGAAGACAAAATCACGAAGGGGGAGGGTGGGGAAGCATTGAGTACATTAGCTTTTTCCACATCCTCTGTCACTAGGTCGCCTCCCTCATTCTGTAAGGGGCCCACACTTTCCTTGACTTTCTTCTTGTTGCTAACATCCCTGAAGAAACCCTTCTTGTTGTTACTCTTAACATCTCTTGCTAGCTGCAACTCCAAGCGTGAGTTGCCCTTCCTGATTTCACTCCTGCGTGCCTGAGCAATATTTTTATACTCCTCCCTGGTCATTTGTCCAATCTTCCACTTCTTCAAAAGGCGCTGCCTGCCAGTGCACTCAGCCTCACTTGGCAGGTAACAAAAGGGATCGAGTGGCCGTCCAGTTTCTGGAGAGTGGCTGACAACGCCCGACCTTCTGCCCCGAGGAGAAACTGACGTGAGACAAGGCAGGGGAGGTCATTCTTGTATTGGACCAACTTCCGGTGGGGAGAGAGCGAGAGAGAGTGAGAGAGAAGTGAAATGCAAGCTGCACTCTTTCCCCAGCAGCAGGTGGGCCACGTCGTCTCTCTGATGGCCTGGCTTCCCGGGACGGGACCCGCTACAACTTAGACAATTTTTTACCTCAAGGTTCCCAAGACACAGACAAGGTTTTCATCTCGAGGCCAAAAGACCAAAAACATCAAGACACTTGATCACGGCCTTGGATAGGCCAAGATTTAAAAGTTTATTAGAAAATATTTGAAAATGAACGATACAGAGAGTTGAAACGTCAGATATTGGTCATCGGGGGTGACATACAGAGTATAGGGCGATTTTAGTTTTAAATGTTTATTAGAAAATGTTTAAGAATAGAGAGTTTGTAACATCAGTTACTGGTCATCAGGGGTGACATACAGAGTATAGGGGGATGCTAGTACTTTGGTACTGGACAGCACATAACTTTATACAGTGTGCAATGTCCCCAATGTGGGGTATACTGTGGTTGAGTTCAAGATACAGTCAGCAAGCAGTGAGGGTACATCACACATACAACAGTTAAAGACAGTCATAGGTATAAATAAGCAAGCCAGGTAATGGGGATAGAATGACCGTCACATGGCAAAGTTAAGGTCTGTCGCACTCGATCTCAGCACTTACACCCCATCTGAGCTCAAAGAGCTGAGCACGCAAGAGCGGCGGCCCGGGCGGGCAGGGGGAGGGGCCCGAGCGGAGGGGCGGAGCAGCGTGAGCAGGTATGCAGATCTGTGTGCGAGCAGAGCATTGTGGGAGCGGACGCAGGCTGCCAGGCAGGGCCCGACTTTGGCACCGGGAGCTCGGCGTGGGGAAGGGACGGTCTCCGGGGGCCGCGTCGGGGCAGCTGTCGGCAGTGGGGGCCGGTGTGGGCGAGGCCGGCGGTGGGGGCGCGGCAGTCCGCCCCGTGTGTTATAAGTGCGGAGCGAGCGAGGGCGGGCGGCGGCCGGGCAGCAGGAGCTCATACTTACCTGGCAGGGGAGATACCATGATCGCGAAGGTGGTTTTCCCAGGGTGAGGCTCATCCATTGCACTGCGGGTGTGCTGACCCCTGCAATTTCCCCAAATGCGGGAAACTCGACTGCATAATTTGTGGTAGTGGGGGACTGCGTTCGCGCTCTCCCCTGGGGATTGGTTTGAACAACAGAAAACCGACAGTGGGCTGTTTAGGCTTAGTGCACTGCAAAGCACATTTTCAGGAAAGCAGTTATTAGTCTGGGCCTTTGGGAGTGCTCTTTTCCACAGGCCCTGTACTTCTAGGTATCTTTGTCACACGTTCCTCTTTGTAAGCAAAGCTCAGCTCTGAAACTTTACTTGGGTCTTATAAGGCTCTTTCTGTGTTCTTGGTTTTCCCTGGTCTTTTGCAGCTGATCTGCTCTCTAGTCTGCTTTTGGGGGCCTTGGACCGGTGCCTTCCTTGGCTCTAAGGGGAGCTGCCTGCCTGCTCTGCTTCTTTCCCTGCTTGTAGCTTCTTGCCTGGCCCTTCTTCTCGGGCTCTTCCTTCTTTGACGGGAGGACGGCCTGTCCAAAACGCCTGTCCCACCTGGTCCCCTCGTCCAACAGGCAGCCTCGTCCCCTGCCCTGGGGCCGCTTTGGCTTTCGCTGTCTTTTCCTTTCTCTTGGTGGCCACCCTGTCTGTGCTACGGAGACTAAGCTGTCACAACCCCGTGCTGGAGGAGGGCTTTCCGTCGCTTGAGGCCCACCCACCGCCTCCCCGAATGCCCTTTAGCTATGCTCTCGGGTTAGGGCGGCGTGGCCGAATCGCCCAGGAGCGGGTTTTCCCTTTTGCACACCTCTGACGGACGGAGCTGTTTTGACTTAACTGTTCAGCACGCACCGACCCTCGGGCCTGGGCTGCACGGGGAACGTAAATCGGCGCGGCTACATCAGTCCGCGCCTTGGTCGGAAGAATTCTTCCGTCGACCTAGCTCCCGCCTTTCGGGGAGGTGGATGGCCGGCACCAACGAGGAAAACCCTCTCCAGGACCCTTCTCCGGGAACAGTGCCCTTCCGTTTGGGGAGATTATGCTGCTTTAAAAAAGAGAAATTGTTTAACTGCCTTTCTCTGAGGCCAGGTTGACTTTGTATTGCTTCCCTCGTGGCTCCTTATAGCAGTTGCGTTCTGAAATCTTTAGGCTTTGACTTCATTTATGATGAAATCTTGCTGTAACTTTATTCTAATTTTCAATGAGTAACTAGACCTGAGCTGTTTGGTGTGTTAGGGGAGGATTGTTTAAAAAGCTGGGATTCCACTTTCGGCTGCCTTTCCATTACATTTCCTCTGAAAGCCCACCGAAAGCCTCCACTTCCCACATAACTCTCTCAAACCTGCAGTCATCAGGCATACAGAAGATGCTTACAGTTTCACTCCATACGAGTCCAGTTCCTTGCTGTTTCCTGTCTAACCACTGCACACATATGGTATCCCCTCCCTACCCAGAGCTGCTTCCTGGCTTTTGCGCTCAGGACAGGAAAACGAGAATGGAGAGGTAAGCTGTGCAGGGAACTCTTCCTCAGCTCGCACTCCACCCCCCAAGGGCCTTTCGAGGTCTTCTACGGATTTCAGGTTTCATTTGATTTCCAAGGTTTATGGGCTCATTAATTAGCCATCTCTCCTAATGCAGGGATCCTACGGGTCAGACCAAAGATCGATGGCCCAAAAGAGCTAAGAAACAGAAATAAAGGTGAGCGCTAGGCGTTACATTCAGATGAGCATCCAGAATCTGACTGTGCCCTGGCATGTTCAACGCTGCCGAAAAGAAGGAGCTCGTCAGGTCCCTCTGCTAGCACCCAAATCTGGTGGCTAGTCGGTCTGCTGGGAAATAAGGAAAAGGAAAAGAATTAAAGGAGTCAGGCAATAACAAGGAAATGAAGAGGTTTGTCCAACGGGTTCTGTCTGATTTACCGTCTTCCCAGCTATCCGTCAAAGTTAAAGACTTAGCCCAGTATCCTGTCTGCTGACAGCGGCCAATGCCAGGTGCCCCAGAGGGAATGAACAGAACAGGGAATCATCAAGTGCTCCATCCCCTGTCGCCCATGCCCAGCTTCTGGCAAACAGGGATACCTAGCTAGGGATACCGTTGGCGAAGCGCCATAGATGGACCTATCCTCCATGAATTTATCTAGTGCTTTTTTGAACCCTGTTACAGTCTTGGCCTTCGCAACATCCTCTGGCAAAGAGTTCCACAGGTTGACTGTGTGGTGCATGAAGCAAGACTTCCTGTTGTTTGTTTTAAAGCTGCTGCCTATTAATTTCATTTGGTGACCCCTAGTTCGTGTGTTATGAGATGGAGTAAATAACTCTTCCTTATTTACTTGCTCCACGCCGGTCATGGTTTTATAGACCTCCCTCATATCCCCCTTTAGTCGTCTCTTTTCCAAGATGAAAAGTCCCAATCTTATCAATCTCTTCTTAGATGGAAGCTGGTCCATATCCCCTCATCATCTTTGTTGTCCGTTTCTGAATCTTTCCCATTCCCATATATCTTTTTTGAGATTGGGGCGACCGCATCAGCATGCAGTATTCAAGATGTGGGCGTACCATGGATTGATATTGAGGCGATATGATAGTTTCTGTCTTATTACCTGTCCCTTTCTTAATGATTCCCAACGCTCCGCTGCACATTGAGTGGATGTTTTCAGAGAACTATCCACAACGACTCCCAGATCTCTTTCTTGAGTGGTAGCAGCTAATTTAGACCCCATCGTTTTATAGGGATAGTTGGGATTATGTTTTCCAATGTGCATTACTTTGCACTTATGAGCATCGACGTTCATCTGCCATTCGGTTGTCCCGTCACCCAGTTTTGTGAGATCTCTTTGTGGCTCTTGGCAGTCTGCCTGGGACTTAACTATCTTGAGCAATTTCGTATCATCTGCAAATTTTGCCACCTCACTGTTTAGCCCTTTCCGCAGATCATTTATGAATAAGTTGAACAGTACTGCTCCCAGTACAGACACCTGGGGATAAGAGAGGGCAGATCCTCTTCTGACACTGGCAGACCAGGTGCCCCTAGGGCTTACTGAAAAGTGACAAACGCATGGCTGGAAACTAGTCTTGCTCACCTGTTTGTTAGTGTTGTTAAAACAGGCATTAGCTTTATAAAACGTGTTTAGAGTTTATGACAAGCTCGTGAGTTGCTGCATGCATTATTCTCACCTATAATAGACGTAGCCCATGTTGTAAGGTGATATATAAGCATTGGCACTAAAGCTGTAAACCCCCTTGCCGCCGCCCCGCCACCAGTCAGGAGAGAAGCATTACCAAGTGTGAAATGCTAGTTTACCAGAAGAGGCGTCATCTCCTTTCCAACAAGAGAAGGCCCTGACTGAGACATCAGAGAAGCCACAGTGGATCATCCGTGGACAAAAGACTTCGTTGATGGCTCCCCCTCACACACCTACGAGGAGGCAGAGCCCTGCACAAACACTTGCCCCCATCAGCTTGAGCTCTGGGGGAATGGAATAAAAATCCCTGTCAGGAAGAAACCGTTGTTCCCACCCGATGTTGCTTGGACTTCAGGGAGACGGCACACTTTCTAAGCATCAGCAAGGGATCCCGGCTGTTTGGCTAGGGTTAGCCCTAAAGAACATACAAAGCTTGCGTGTTACAGCAGCTTTTACTACACCTGGATGGCAAGATAGAGTCAGAATGCCCAAGGAGTCTGTTTGTTGGTCTCTTGCAGGTGCTACTGATGTCCTTTCTGCTGTCCCTGGTGTGGAAAGACAGAGGCGGTTTTGAATCTCTTCAAATTGTTGTTAGTGCTGCAGTTGCTTACCCTAAGCTTATGCCGTTAGATCTCTTTCACGGTGTATTTTGGTCCTGAGAGGTAAAAGGTGTGTTGTTATGGAGTGAGATAGCAAACGTCAGTTGCAGAGGTGGTGCATGTGCCCCCTCTGGTCCCAGAGTCCAGAATTTCCATAAACCCACCCACTGTCCTGTGACTAACAATCTCGCTCTGCTAACTCTTCCAGCAAAACAGGCCAAAGAAAGTGTATGCGAGCGCTGTACTACAGCCCCGTTGCTCTTTTCGGTTCCTTCCCACAGAACTTTCGCTCCATACCAGTCCAGTTCCTTGCTGTTGCTTGTCTAACCACTGCATGCATGTGCTATACCGTACCCTGAGCTGATTCCCGGCTTTTGTGCTCAATACAGCCTTGCCCTTCCGTGTCTCTGTGGCACAATGTGTCAGCGCGTTCGGCTGTTAACCGAAAGGCTGGTGGTTCGAGCCCACCCAGGGACGACGCTAAGCCTTTGCTGCTTCCTTGCTTCCCCGAGGCCTGTGGGGGAACCTCAAAGGTCCCATTTTGCTGCCTCTGGGCCTCAGTGCTTTCAGCTGGTGGTCCAAAGAGCGGGCTGGATGCCATTCAGAAACCCATCTGCCAGCAGCCGTGCCGGAGGCTCAGGCTTATTCCTCAAGGCCGAGGACAAAAACTTTCAGCCGGGAACATTTCGCTCCCTTCCCGCCTCGGCCCAAGCAGCAAGGGAGAAGCGGAGGAGACACACCGGCTCAAAGACGCCTCCCTCCCACTTCCCTGTATGCTGTGCAAAGCTCTTGGCCTGCCTCATGCCTCGTCAGGAAAGTGCGGCCATGCGGCCCAAGCCTGAGTCACGTCCGCAGCCTGGCCCGCCCCGGCTGATGGCGCGCAGAGCCACGCGAGTCAATGGCAGGTCGAGTCAGGAGCCTCGGCTCTTTCCCCTGACAGCCACACACACAGCGCTGCCTAGCGCCCCGAGAGCCTCCCTCGTGTTCTCCCGCAGCAGCCGCCTGCCGGTGTGGGTGGGAAAAGGGGACCAGGAAGCACTGCAGCCTCATTCCAGGACAGGAGGCCCTCACCACGCCTAGGCCTGCCTCTTGCCTTCAGCCCAGGCAGCCAGAGGTGCCGGGGAGCTCCCTGGCAGGCCGCTTCGCCTCAGCCACCTCTTGCCTCACGGCCTAGGCTCTTGGTGCTCTGCTGGTCACCGGCTCGCTTGAAGGCCCAGAAGGAAAAGAAACAAGCGCACGCCTAGCAGAGGATGGTTTCGATCCATTGATCTCTGGGTTATGGGCCCAGCACGCTCCCGCTGCGCCACTCTGCTGGCTCTTCACACTCTCCCTCTGCCACCTAGCCACCACTATCCGGATTAGTGCCTTACGCGCTCTCGCGCTGGCAGGCAGATGCGCAGGCTGCTAGGCAGCTGCCCTGGTCACAGGATTTTACAGCTTCTACAGGGTAAAAGGGATCTATTTGGGGTTTGGACCCCATTGGGAGCTGGGTAGCTGAGTGCCGGAGACGGGAGCACTTCTTAAACTGTTTTCAGTTAAGCCTTCAGCTTGTGGGGGATGAGGTTCAGCCTTGGATCCGTGTCTGCAGCAGGCAAGCGCATCTGGCTCAATCGCCCCCCGCCCCGCTGTATTAGCAGACTAAAACCCGGAGCAAACACACATGCCTTGCAAAGGAACAGCAGCCGGGATCTCAAACAAATATCAACATTTTATTTAGATGACGTTCAAAGAAAAAAACAGTGTACGGTACAGCGTTTAGGCGTAGAAGTTTCTGGTGCTCAGGGAACAACGTACAGCTTACCCAAGGGGTGCGAAGTTCGGTTTAAAATGGGGTGGCGTAAGGAATACATAATCTGCAATAGCCCCGACTGGGGTAAAAGGTTTACGTTCAGACACTGAGTTAGGAGGGTATGTTGTCCATATGAGGGCTACGTTCGGGTGTGGAGTATAACGAGCGGTTACGACGATGAGGATGGATTGACGGGCGTTTGGTGAGTTTTAACGTTCACTGTTTTTGAATCTTTGCCACAATCTAGTTGAAGCAGGGTCATCTGTTGGTGATCTGTCGTCAAGGCCTATCACTGGCTGGTGCCTCAGTTTCCTCTAGGCAGCAGTGCTGCAGGCTCCTTTGGTCAGTTCCCATGCAGCTGTGTTGGGGGAAGGGGGAATAGAGGCTCATGCTCCCCAGCCCCACGCCCCTCCCCCAGCAGCTGGGGAATCCAGGCCAAATGTAACCCTGGTAGCTGGGCCCGGATTAGCCTGGGCCGGGGTAGGGCTGGGGAGGAATTGCGGGGGAGACAGATGCACCTGCTGTGAGGGGAGATCCTCCCATTCCCTGCCAACCCCCCTCACTCCTTGCAGCACGGCGCCCCCTAGCACTTCTTTCTCTGTCGTGGAGGCTGTCTGCTGCCTGCTTCTCCCTTAGCATCATCTCTCCCCACCCTGGGGCACTGGCATCGCCCGTCCTGTGCAAACAGGCAGGTCCCGGTGTGCCCCATGGTGCTGCCGTGCAATTGGGGGAGCAGCTGTTGGATGGAATATGGGAGTGGGCAAGGCTGGGGACCAGGACTCCTGGGTTCTCCCCCCAACTCTGGGAGTGGAGGTTAGTGGGTAGAGTGAGGGAGGGGCAGGGCTGGGATCCAGGGCTCCTGCTTTTTCTGGTTTTCTCCACCTCCTGCAGCTGCCTTGGTCCTTTCGGTGCATTTCCTGTTCCAAATTCATTTGCTGACTTGTGTAACTCACCCCAGAGGTGGCTGCATCTCAGTTTTGGGTGAGGCATCCTTGGCTACATCACCCCCTAACCACGTATCTCTCCCCCCTGCAGGTGACCCTGCAGCACTCGGCAAACATCCGCAAGATCTTGGGGCGCTTTGAGCATTGGGCAGGGAGGGGCCAGGAGCCCTGCCCCCCCTGAGAATGGGACCCAGCTCCCCTACTTTTTACAGGGATTAAAGGGGGGCAAATCAGAGGAGGGGGGTGGCCAGGGTCTGAGCAGCGGGTGGAAATTGACTGGTCGGGGGGTCAAGCAGCTGGAGGCAGAGTTAGGAGAGGGGCTGAAGGGCAAAGTCAGGGAGTGGGGAAGGAGCCGGAGTTCAGCCCAGGGGGAGGTGCTGCCAGAGGGTTAAACCCTGGCACAGGCAGGGGCAGAGGGGTAACAGTTACCCTGGGGGACTGAGACTCCAGTGTTTGCAAAAACTGGGTAGGGGGAGCAGAGGGGCTTTTCTATTTCCCCTCCCACAGGCAGCACCTCTCAGCATGGGCTTCCCAGGGCTGGGCTCTTAAAGGCACAGGCATCCCACTGCCTAGACACTGCAGCTCCTCTCTGATGTGACCTACTGAGGTGCTGCAGTAGGAGACTCAATTCAGTGAAACCGGCATTCCCTGTACGCCCCCCAGCCAGGGGGCTGTGCACCCCTTCCCCGAATTTCCCCAACACCCCGCCCCCCAGTGGTCAGGTAGTTACATGCAGCGCTGCCAATGTTGTCACTGTTTGCAAATCTGAATGGAAATTGAAACATTAACACACACTTTAAAAGCAGATCCAACATATGAAAAATACTTGTACCTGAGAAAGTATAATAGGGTTGGAAAGTCTGGACAAAGCCAGGATTCCTCACCCAGCTGTTGTGTTTGCTGACAATGTCGGTGCATTGGCTTCCGCAATGTTGGCCAACCTCAGAATTTCAAATGATGGTTTGGAAGCAAGGTGTGAATGACTCTCCCCTGACAGCTAGTGACCAGCCAGGGTTCGGGGAGGCTTTGGGACCAGACTGTATTTACATGAACTCACCTACTCTGCCGAGGTGTCCAGCAGACAGAGCTGTGCTGCCTCTGCTCTAGGTGCCCAGAGGAGGAGGGAAGGTGTGTGGGGCTCTTCCTCCCTTCTGCCAAGCCCTGACTATCAATCCCAGCCCTGATCCTCCTTTCTTCAAGCCCCATGTGGGTGCCAGGAAGCACAAGGGCCAAACTTGTGGGCCTCAGGTGAAGCAGCAACCATCCGGGTAGCAAGTTCTAGAGCCGCAACCCATTGTGGCCATCCCAGCCAAAGACCTGGCTCTAGGAGGGGTGAGTCACCCAGCAGGAGGGAGGAGACTGGCTCTTACACAGCTGGAGACAGGGAAGTTGAGCACTGTGAGCTCCAGGGCTTTACCACAAGCCAACACAAGGTCCCACTGTGATTTGAACTCAGATTGCAGGATTCAGAGTCTTGAGTGCTGCCCGTTACACCATGGGACCAGCTCGTGCTGCCTTCTCTGCACATCAGTGACCCTCATGGGGCCGGCTCATGTAAGGGACTGTTGGCCCCTTACTAAAGCTTAGTGGGGGGTTTGGTTGGCTAGTTCCCAGTCCCAATAGAAGGGGGAAGGGCCAATGGGAAATCAGGACCCTGAGACTGACAGTCCCCTGGGCACTTGCCTCTGTGCTTGAAGGAAGCAGGGCCAGGCTTCATGGGCTGGGCAGGCGGGAGCCCAGCACCTCTCCTCATCTGGGCACCTAGAGCAGAGGCAGCTGGTGCTGACTGCTCCAAGGGAAGGCTTAAAAGCAACTGAGGCCAGGGCAAGAGGAGGGGAGGACCATGCTTATGTGTGGCCAGCAGACAGCCACAGGGCCAGCCTGCTCCATGCTGTGCTGAACCCCACTGAAGGCCACCCACAGGCCACCTGCAGATCAGCTGCTGATGCTCTGTGGCCAACATCAGAAGAAGGTAGGAAAGCAGGGCCAGCCCCCCTGGTGGGGCCTCTTATGGTTCCCACCCCAGCTGCTCACTTTGGTAGTGGAGCTGCCCATTTTCTTTGGCAAGTCAGGAAGGGCAAAGGTGAGACTGGAAGCACCTGGGGCTCATGCCCCAGCCTTTGTGACACCCAACCCCCAACTCCTTCCCGGGGCTCTAGCTGAAGCCAGAGCACTGAGTTGAGTGACCAAGAAGAGGTTCCAGCTGTGAAGAAAGCAGGACTTGCAGCACAAAGTGAGCACAACCATGAGGGGACTCAAATCCTGAATCATCCGATCCACAGGGAGATGCCTCATCCTTTAGGCCACATGATGAGTGGGTCTAAACACTTCTTTGGAAAAGCCGGACACTGTGTTTCTCAGGTCATCTACTGAGGGGGGTCGAGACGCTCTGGGCACAAGAAGTTAAGTTCCCAGCGACACGTGAGACTTAATTGTATGGGGCCAGGTGCAGGGCTTTGGCAGGGAGGCTCGGGCATGGGGGATTGAGGTGCAGCAGATGGACCGGCTGTCTAGGCACAGAGATTTAGTCTCCCTGAGGAGGAGGAGGAATCCTTCTGACAGGCAGTGGCTGTGCAGAAAAAGAGGAGGGGTTCCTGGGACTTTTTTTGCCTCTCTTTTGCCTGCCTGCTCACTCTTGTGCTGAATGGTGAAGATTTTTTTCCGGTAGCTCAGTTGGTAGCACATCAGGCTCTTAATCTGAGGGTCCAGGGTTCAAGCCCCTGTCTGGGTGCTTGGTTTTTAAGTTGCCTGGTGTGCCAGGAACCAAACTCTGTTCACAGCCACATGCGGATTCCCAGAAGCTGTGGCCATTTCCTGGAATGATTCCTTTCCTTAGCAATCAGGAGAGAGGCCACATCCACAGGATGAGGCCTAGAACACGCAGTCTCTGGCTGGCAGGAAGCGCTGTGGGGCCAGGTGCTGAGAAAGCCCAGAGGGGGAGCAGCAGAGATGCGGGGGGGAAGGGGGAGAGAGAAGCAATGAGGACAGAGCGCAAGTGTACAGGGGGCATCTGGTCTGGCTATTGGGGCAAACTTCCCTGGTTTATACACGACCCTGGTGGAATTGGCCATTGGGAGGATCTGAGTCCCCACCCCCTTACCCAGAGGCTGCCTGACCTCAAGGACTGTCAGGATACAGATATTCAGGCCAGTCTGCAAAGGCCTGTACTTTAAGAATTTAGGTGTATTTTTATCACTTAGCTAGTTATAAAGATATAAAAGAAAGAATAAAAAAACACTGTCTGTCTGTGTAATGGCCTTCTCTTACTGTGACAGTCTGAGGCCTGGTTCTTCGGCTAGGCAGCAAAGGCAGCCATAAGGTGGGAAGTGTATGGTCACATCCTCACATTCCCAACTAGTCACATTGAACTAAGGTGCTATTGGGCTGTTAGGAATACAATCCTGCCCTGATATTCCTATCACCTCCAGAGAAAGAGAAACTTAGTTTGGTAGCATCCTGTCTGGCAAGAACTCACTTATCAATAGACACAGCTGGAAAACCCTTATGTCTGTATAGATATAGTTGTGAAATCCTCCCTTCTGTATTGTTTTGTATGTTTATTTGCATGGTCTCTGTCTGGTTCTGTGATTGTTTCTGTCTGCTGTATAATTCATTTTGTTGGGTGTAAACCAATGAAGGTGGTGGAATATAATTGGTTAAATAACCATGTTACAGTATGTTAGGATTGGTTAGTTACATTTCAGTAAAATGATTGGTTAAGGAATAGCTAAGCAAAACTCAGGTTTTACTATATAGTCTGCAGTCAATCAGGAAGGCTGGGGGTGGGGTGGGGGGGTGGGGGGGTGGGACCTGGGGATGGGGGAATTGGGATCATGTTTTTCTACAGGGGGAAATGGGAACAGGGGATGGGAACAGAAACAGGGACACAGACAAGGCTCTGTGGTGTGAGAGCTGAGAAGGGGACACTAAGGAAGGAAACTGGAATCATGCTTGCTGGACGTTCACCCCAATAAACATCGAATTGTTTGTGCCTTTGGACTTCGGGTATTGTTGCTCTCTGTTCATGCGAGAAGGACCAGGGAAGTGAGAGGGTGACGGAATAAGCCCTCTAACACTGTCATTTGTTGCTCTAGGCTCCATTCACATCCCACTCCTGACACAATCACTGTCTTCTATCTGACAAAATAGCCTAATTTCAACCTCTCCTGTAACATTACACCACCAACTATTTAGCATTTGTATGAGAGAAGTTGGAGGGAATTCAAACATCTTCAAATGGCAAAACTTTTCCCCCGGCCTGGTCAGTGAATCCTATGGTGAGAAACTTTCTGTGCATTTCAGTTTCTTGTATTGTTGGAGGGGGCTGAGGTGCTGGAAGGGAAATGTCCATGGAAAACTTGGACATCACTGTTGTCCGGAAAAAGGCAGGTGTTAGACACAATCGCTTCTCGTATTCCCGTGGAATCCGAGTCTAGCTGAAGAATTTCTGTCTATCCTAGAGAGAATCATTCCATTGTAAATACAAATAAAATGAGATCTTCAGGTTGAGTCAGCGCCTTTTAAAAGTATTTACTGAGAAAAAAGCCATTCTTTGCCTTGTTGATAAGGACAAGAAGCCCTCTTTTCCTTTCTATTTCAAATGTGAAATGAATGGAGATTTTCATTGAAAAACTTCTGGTTTTTAGGGGGAATTGAACCCAGGCCATGGCTGTTAAAACACCAGAACCTACTGCTTAAAGCACCAGGGAGGGCTGTTGTTCTCTGACAGCCAGCATTGTTTTTTTCAGCCTCCTACTTCACCAATGTCAGACTCTGAGTGCAGTTAAGCTCTGGAATAGGCTCCCAAAGGCGTCTGTGGTGTCTCTGTCCTCAGAGGTTTTTAAGAACAGGTTGAACAAACCTCTGTCGAGGATACTCTGCATATACTTGGTCCCATAGACAACCTGCTCTTGCTCTATCTGCTACCTTCATCGTGTTTGGATGTAAAGGTGGGAAATGATGGAGAAATTGGCCCCTCTTTCAAGTTTAAATGTTGTAACTTCTACATCTAGACCGGGGTGGTCAACCTGAGCCAACGTAACTGCCAAACGTGCACCTTTGTATGCAACTGCTGAGTCAGTTGTGAACCTTGCTACCATTATCATTATCCCTTTGAAATAATGATGGTGATGGACACTTGGCTGTATATCCCAGAGTGCCCTGGACGTCTACAGGCTGCATTAGCCAATCCAACCATTTGGCACTTACAGATGGGCACCTCTGTATTGTGCCTGAGTCTTGTACAGCTATGAAAGGCTGGTAGATGCTGATATTTTCCCATCTTTTTAACCAGCGCTAATACCCAGCCAGGCCAGGGCTGGGAAGAGAGAGAGAGCAGCAGGTTTCCCCTATTGTGGCTGTCTCACTTTTTCTGGACTAGCTTCACCTCTGCACCAACTTGTGCTTTTTGTAGGTGACCCTGGTTAGCTCAGTTGGCAGAGTATCAGACTTTTAATCTGAGGGGCCAGGGTTCAAGTCCCTGGTCAGGTGAAAAATTTCTCACTGTGAGTATAAAAACCTGTCTTTCTGGAGTCTTGTTCAGTGTTATTCTTTCTCTCCAGGATTTTGCCTTTCCTAAGAAGGGCCTTTCTGTGGGGGGGATTGAAGGAGCAACTCCTTGACATCCCCTCTGTCTTGCAGGCTGGAGGAATAAAGTCCTCTGGGCATATAGCATGTTCCTCCCCTGCAGACACAAACACACAGAATATTCATAAGGAATTAGAATTAGAATCCACCACTTTCCTTGGGAGCTTGTTCCTGTGGTGAATCATCCTCGCTGTTGAATATTTGTGCCTTAGTAGTAATATGAATTTGTCTCTTTTCACCTTCCAGCCATTGGGTCTTGTTATGCCTTTCTCTGCTCGATTAAAGAGCCCTTTCATACCCAATCTTTTCTCTCCATTAAGGCCCTTCAACACTTCAATGAAATCACCTTTCAATCTTCTTTTGATAAGCTAAACAGGTTGAGCTCGTTCAATAGCAAAGAGCCACCAAATGTTCTGAGGGCTGGAGAAAAATATCTTCTAGGGAAAGTGGTGGATTCTCCATCTCCTGATGTCATTTAATGAAGACTAGACGCCTTTCTGGAATGTGTTTGCCCCAAAAGTAGCTATTGTGTCATACAGGAGGCCTGTGATATGCAGGGGGTCAAATAAGATGCTCTAATGGTCTCTTCTGGCCATAAAGTCGACTAATTTCTGAAAAACTGAGTGTAGCATTGGGAGCAGCATCTGATGTTTTCCTGTCTAGCCGGCTTGCTTCCTAGAACGAACGCTCCTTGAGTGGGGTGATCCACAGGGAGTAGCTCAAACCTCCAAAGTGCCTGGGCAGGGGCAGGACATTAGCACAGCAAGGGAGGGGTGTGGCAGTGACATCACAAAGGCCTTTTGCAGGACCTCAGACTATTGGTCAAAGGTGGTGGGGAGGTGGTGACCTCACAGAGAGATGCTGACATCAGCCAGGCAGGACAGGGGCGAGGGGCCAGGGAAACCTCAGAGACCCCTGTGGCTTTGCTTCAGCAAGTCTCCTTCTCCAGGTCTCTCTTTGAGGACTGAGAGAGTATTCGGGTTCAGGCACGTGAGCGCCAGGAGGAACCTCTTTTGAGTTTTCTCCTTCCCTTTTAGTGATTTTACTAGTAAACAGAAGTCCCTGTTTAGAAGGTAAGAGCCTCCTCGAGGTTTGAAACCTGTTCAGTCTGATCCATCTGGTGACCATTGAATTCTAGGCATGGAAAACACGAGCTTAAGGAGGCAGAATTTTATTGCGTACCTGGGATTTTGTCCCTTAGAATCACTGGGGTCATTAGGGTTTGTCTTTTTGGTTTCACCTTTTCCTCCATCCCTCCCTCCTTTTTCTTTGTCTCTTGCTTCTTTTGTCCTTTCTCCTGTTCCCCTCCCAACACCAGGAAGGCATTTTTCTCCAGCCCTCAGAACACTTCGTGGCTCTTTGGTCATCAGACTCCTGAACTGCAGCTGGATGTGGCTCTTGTTCTTCTGCACAGCACAGCTCCTGGAGAAGAGGGATCTGCAAATGTACATTCCTATGATCCCTTTGTTTAACTGATGAAAACATAAATTGACACTTTGAGGATTGAAACTGATTTCAGCTGATGGTCAGCTTTGCTAGGTTTTTATGCATTTGGACAGCGAAATGTTGAGTGTTTACATTGATATCAAGCACTCCTGTATAGAGGAGCCCCTGAACATAATGGAGAATGGAAATGAAAATGTTTTCCTTTTTTTTGAAAAAAAAGTAAGAGGGTTATAAGAGAACACGCAGGTTTGAACTGAGGACTACTTAAACTGCAGTCAAACACTTTAACACTGAGCAATACCCCCATGACAACGGAATCATGATGTCCAGCACTTTGAAGGACAGACCCTACTTCATCGAGGTCCTTTGCCATTCCCAGACCACAGGTGGTTTTAAAAATGGGGTTTGATTAAACTTCTTAAATGTGGCAAACACCACAGCTTGCACACCCACTGATATAGCTTCTCCCACTGACATAGCTGCCACCTCTTGGGAAGTGGATTAACTGCACCCACAGGAAAACTCTCTCCCCTCAGTATAGAGGAGTGGTTCTCAAACTGTGTCAGGACCTCAAACTGTGTCAGGACCCCAAAGTGGGTCATAACCCTTTTTTAATGCGGTCGCCAGGGCTGGCATTAGACTTGTTGGTGCCTGGGGCTGAAACCAAAAGTCTGAGCCCCACCACCCAGGGCTGAATCCCTCAAGCTCTGGTTTGCCCTCCTTTAACTGGGGCAGGGCTCAGGCTTTGTCTCCTCTGCCTGTGCTCAGTGTAGAGGGGCTTGGTGCGTCTTTCTAGGGTCATGTAGTAAGTTGGGTTTTTTTGGTAGAAAGGGGTTGCAGTGAAAGGAAGTTTGAGAAACCCTGGCATAGAGCCTCTGAGTATGTCTAGCCTTGGCTCACTGTGGCAAATCAGACACTGAAAGTGCAGCCATGGAGACACCACACACCAGCCTTGCCTAGCAGGCAAGAATCAAACCTCCACAGACAAATGCCTGTTGCTTTCTAACCCATCTCCCTAAGTCCTCAGCCACCACCACTTAACAAAGGGGCTTTTCTACATGATGGTTCTGGTCTCACTGAAGGGTCATTTCCAATTGTTTGCTCAGACCAGCATTAGGGGAAATGGTGCCCTGGGCAAAGCTTGTACTTTGGCACTTCCCCATTGCCCCTGGACGATCCCCACTCCCCCTTTACCACTAGCTCCTGCACTCCCAACCCTTGCACCTCCTTCACCCCTAACTCCTGCCCCCTCCTGTGCCCACTTTGCCCTTAACTCCCTGTGCCACCAGCCATTGCCCCTCTCCTGCAGCCCCTTCACATGGTTCCAGTGCTGGGGGGCCCGCACTTTTTCTCCCTTTCCCTGGGCTTTGGCATCACTAGCCCCTGCTTAGCGAGTAGGGTTCAGTGGTCCCCAAAAAGTGGGGCATGACTCCTAGGGGGACACAGAGGAACATTCATGGAGTCAATGAAATCAATTGAGCTTCTTCAGTCTCTCGCTGCAGATATTTCCCTTGTTTTTAAAGGCAAAAATCTTGATCTTTCCAATGGGAGCTGCTGCTTCAATGTTCAGTTTGGGGAGGGAGTTGGCTGCACTCAGAGATCTGCCCGCGGGTTACAATCTGCGATCCGAAGGGTCGATCGCAAACAGCGTTTAGATGGGACCGTTAGTGCCGCCCCCGTGTGGCCAAAGGTTAGAACTGACCAGCAGAGTTTACAGCTGGAGCCTGGGACGCTCCTGAGCAAACTGGGCAGGAAGCCTCTCGCGTGGGATCCTCGCTGTGAAGCAGGAGGCGGAGGGAAGCTGATTGTCAGGGCTCAGGGCTGCACCCTGCCAGGCTGAGCCGGTGTCTGTGCTAAGCTCGGCATCAATCAGGTGATTCTGGGAAGTTCACCCTCCACCAAAGGAGGGTGAAGCAGGTCACCCCTGGAGCAGGGTAAAGCTGCAGGGTGAGAGTGGGGTTGCTGCCCCTGTGAACAGCTGCTGTAGCACCGCCTGGGCAGGACAGGGAGAGCCAGTTATACCTCCCCCCAGCCTGTATCGGGGAATGGGAGCACTCACACCCTGGGGACCCACCCAGCAGAGATCTGCTGGGGGGGAGAGTGGCACCCACACACCCAGGATCTTGTAGGGGGGGACAAGGGCATCCAGACTCTGGGATCCTCTGCAGAGGGACGGACACCCACACACCCAGGATTCTGTATGGGGGGCAGAGGTACCCGGACACCTGGGCGGGGGATGGGGGGCACCGAAACGTCCGGGATCTTACCTGGGAGGACAGCAGCACCTGCAGCTCGACATGAGACGGGGGCGGGGGGAGAAGGAGCATTTCCCAGTTCCAGGCTGTCCCCGTCTGGCCAAGGCACAGAGCTCACAAGCAGAGTTTAAAGCTCCAGCTGCCAGGCTGTGAAAAAAGCCGGGCCCTGTGGCTGGTGCCTGTGATCCCAGCTCCTGGGGAGGCTGAGGCCGGCGGATCGCTTGAGCTCAGGAGTTCTGGGTTGCAGGGGGCTGTGCCGATCGGGTGCCCGCACTAAGCTCGGCATCAATATGGTGATCCTGGGGGAGCTTGGGGTCCCCAGGTTGCCTAAGGAGAGGTGAACCGGCCCAGAATGGAAATGGAGCAGGTCAAAACTCCTGGGCTGATCAGTAGTGGGATCGCACCTGTGAATAACCTCTGCAGCGTAGCCTGGGTGAGACATGGTCTCTTTTTATACAGACACCCCCCACAGAGCCTGCAGGGGGGGATGGGAGCACCCACACGCTGGGGATTCTGACTTGGGGGGGAGGGACGCACCCAAGCAACATGGATCTGGAAAAGGGGAACAGAGACACCCACAGATCCCAGATGGGGTCAGGCAGGGGAAACCCACTCCCTCCACACAATGTTCTTATCTGGAGGTGAAGCCAGGGAAATCACATGGAGGATTCTTATCTGGGGAACTGGGGGGACCCACTTACCACCAGAGATTCTTAAGGGCAGGAGGATCAGGGACTCCCACCTCTGGACCATGGGGGTGGGTCACCTGCTGGGCTCATCTGGGCATATTTCACCTCGTCAGTTCCCTGCCATTGCCTTGGGGGCCCCTTGTTCGCTGCCTCTGGTACCCAGTTTAGCCTCCTTCCTGAGGGCTGAAACGCTTTGATCTGTCTAAGGTCTGTGGGATCAATACGTGTCATGGTGTAATTCTGTGTTATTCGGGGGTCAGACTAGCTGAGCTAATGGCCCCTTCTGCCCTTAAACGCCATGAAAACATTTCCCTGGTTTCTCCTTGCGCCTGACAGACACCACGGTGAGGGGCCCGATAGAAGATCCTGGGCACAGCGCTTTGGCTCTTACTTTACTTGGGGACGTCAGCGCTTTCCTAGCAAAGCTGCTGCTAAAGCGCTGGATTTGGGGAACTGTTCGGCTCTGATTCAGAGATCTGCCTGCGGGGTGTGAACATGCCACGAGGAGTGGGAAACGCAACCAGCACCGGGAGGCGTTGGCTGAGCTCCGGGCTGCCCCCGTGTGGCCAAAGCTTAGAACTGAGCAGCGGAGTTTAAAGCTGGCGCTGGGAGGAACCTGAACACGCGGGGCACGAAGGCTCCTGCGTGTAACGCTTGTTGGGTGGGCAGCTGAGCGTAGCTGATTGCCGGAGTTCAGGGCTGCACCCCGGAGTGCTGAGCAGGTGTCTGTGCTCTGGTTGGCCTCGCTATGATGGTTTCTGGGAAGTTTGGGGTCACCAGTCTTCCTAAAGAGAGAGGAGCCAGGTCAGCCCACGAAAGGAGGCCGGCAAAACTCTGGTACCAAGTGGCAGTGGGACTGCCCCTGTGAAGAGCCGCTGCAGCCCCGCCAGGGAGAGCCGGTCTCTCTTTATGCAGCCACCCCCCCATTCCTCAGGACAAGGGTTGTGCTCAAAGATCTGTGCCCTGTGTTTTCACCTCCATGTGAAGCGCACAGTGCAAATAACCCTCAGCACATTAGCTCAGTTCCAGGCTCCACTTCCACCAGCTCAGGCAAGATGGTGCAGAGGAGCCCCTGGGTGGCTATGGGACTGGGGAGGATGGCTTTTGATTTTTCGGCCTGACAGCTACAGGCAGCAAGGCCAAAAGTCAGATGGCCGGCTCTCCCGTCCACCATATTCATCAGGACCCCTTAGTCAACAGGCTCGGAGAATGCGGGAATCGCCCCCCACTACCTCTCGCATGCAAAGCGAGCGCTCTGCCGCTTGAGCTAATTCCCCGCAGCTGGCCTGACTCTCAGGCACCGGGCAAAAAAAGGCAAGGGCTCTGTGGCCTAAAGCAGAACACAGCCTGAAATGGGGGTGCGGGGGGTGTGCTACCCAGAGCTGGGGAAGGGGGTCCGAGTCCCAGCCACGCTCCTCGGCACAAACACCAAAGCTCCCTCCCTGGAGTGTGTCTGGGCTCAGAGTTAGCCCCTGAAACAAGCACCAAACTTCAGAAGACAACGCAGGGATAGATCACTTGACGATTGCCTGCTCTGGCCATTGCCTCTGAAGCGCCTGGCATCGGTTACTGTCAGAAGATGTGATAGTGGCCTAGCTGGACCATCGGTCTCACCCAGGAGGGCCGTTCTTATCTTCACCACTTTCCTCTAAGCCAAGCAAAGCCAGGAGCAGGCCCAGCTCAGCAACTCTAGCAGACTCCCTGGCCCCCGGCCCAGCATACAGCAAAACGACCCTGCCTCTGCCAGGATAAACAGCCATCGACTCCCTCTTCCAGACCAATGCAGCCCTTCCCCGCTTTGGCAGTCTCCAAGCTGTCTGCGTGCTCTGCTCTGCTCCACGGCTGCCAGGCTGCCTGAGATCAGGAGGCTGCGAGGTCTCACGGTCTCAGCTGAGCTGGTATCGCATGCCACCCCACCCATCTCCTCATTCCCTTCATGGACCCCTGGGATGTGAGTAATTCTGTATTTGAGTGGCTCTCCCGGCCAATGAGCTTGGCGTAGACTAGCAGGGAGGGAGGAGGAAAGGGATTGTGCTCCAGTGAGAGCTCAGAAAGAAAGGTGCAGGTCCCCCACTAGAGCCCAGCCCAGCAGAGCAAAGCAGAGCAGAGCAGGCTGGAGAATGTGTGTCTGGGTCTGACTACTTCTCCCATGCTCTTCCATTTGAGCTAACTTCCCCCAGCTGTCTCCAGCCTCCCAGTCAGCGCAAGGGGGAGAAGGGCCGGGGAGGAAGAGCTTTGTGCTCCGCAAGGGCTGGCTTTTTGGGAGGCCAAGCGGGGAGAGGGATGGAGGCCACTGGAGGAGCTGAGCTGGCTGACTGTCCATGGCTTCTAAAAGAAGGGCAAGAGAAGGTCCTGGGGTTGCCTTGCCGCTGTAGAATGCGGGCATTGATTCTGCTGCCTCTCGCATGCAAAGCGAGTGTTCTACCACTTGAGCTAATTCCCCTACCTTGGCAGGTGGTGTCTCAATCCATCCATTCGATAATGGAGGCCACATCGTTCCCCGCGCCAGCCAGTGACTCCTTCCAAAAGGGTCAGGCAAGGCAAGGCTTGCCATCAGCCAGCTAGCTCAGTTAGTTAGAGCATGGTGCTAATAATGCCAAGGTCATGGGTTCAAGCCTCATGCTGGCCACTCGGGGAGGGTGGCTTCTGCTCTTTTGACTGACTGCTAGGGGTGGCAGAGGCCAAAACCAGGTGGGCCGGGAGCGGGCAAGAGCCCTGCTGGGCGCAGGCGCCAGGCAGGACCAAGCTCCTGACACCTCCTTGGGCTCCCCTCCCTGGGCA
Organism: Mauremys mutica; assembly: GCF_020497125.1. Classification (NCBI taxonomy): domain Eukaryota; kingdom Metazoa; phylum Chordata; order Testudines; family Geoemydidae; genus Mauremys; species Mauremys mutica. The sequence continues at coordinate 484,371 of NW_025423264.1, read as the reverse complement.
CCTCGCTCCACCTGCTGCCTGAAAGGAACTTGGAGACGGGTGAGCCCGGCCGGCTGCCTTCCAGGCTCATAGGAGGCCAGGCTTGAGCTGCCCGCCCGCAAAGCCAAAATCGCAGGCCTGCCGGCTCGCCCCCATTGTCCACAGGGGGTTGACCTGATGGCCCGAATTCTTGCCGGCCGCCAGCTCCACCCAAATGTACCCGACGCCGGATCACGCTCCCCAGCTCAAGCCACAGAGGAAGGCTTAATACTTGGCACCCCAACCTAGGGGAGAGGCTTCACACTCCGCCGGCGCAGGGTGACCTTTGGGACTTCCCTGGACACCATCCTCCCACAGCCAGACCCCCCAAGCCCACACTCGAGCCCACCCTTCCGACAGGAAGGAGCAGGAGGATCACTCCGCCCAGGGGCACCACCACTCAAAGTCAGCTTCACTTGCTTTCTCTTCTACCCCTTTCCTCCCAAGTTATGCGCGCCTCACGGGAGCCGGCCCTGGGAAAACGCAGGCACCGCACTCTGACTGGCACCAGCCAAACGCCCACACCGAGAGTTTAGCACGGGCTCTTGAGGCACTGGAGGAACCCCATGCAAACGGTCCTAACACAAACAGAGGAGCGAGTTACCGGTAAGCGTCTTTTATTTTCAGGGTAGAAATGTTTCGGGAGAGGAGGTGGGGTTAGGGCTGCATACATGCATGCCTAGATGTGGAATAGCCCATTGATGTAGTCTATCACGTCGCGGTAATCGGCTGCAGTAATCTCCTCAAAAGTTTCAGCCAGAGCGTGGGCAATGTGCCTGCGCAGGTTTATAGGGAGAGCCACTGTGGTCCTTGTCCCAGTCAGGATAACGCGTCCGTGCCACTGTGCCGTGAGGGGTGGGGGGACCATTGCTGCACACAGGCAAGCTGCATAGGGGCCAGGGCGGAATCCGCATTGCTGTAGAAGACCTTCCCGCTCTTCCCTGGTGACCCACAGCAGGGAGATATCTTCCAGGAGTAACTCCTGTGGAAAATGTTGGGAGACTGTTTAGTGCAGATCCCCCATGCAGCTGTTTGCTGTCCCCAATGCACA